>NC_135841.1:13082500-13267500 GCF_029677425.1 Wolffia australiana | reverse complement strand
TACCCTCTACAGATTAATCATGCCCTGACCCATCTCTTACATAATTTAATGGAGGAACTGGAAAGACGCAGAAGGCGTTTCTTGCAGACCGGGGTGAGGGACAAACGCAATGAGAAAAGCCTGCATCGCGGTCTGTGGTAGATAGAAAGAAAAGCGTTAGGACAGAGGATAATACCTAAGATCTATGACGCCGGGGGGCGACTAGAAGCGGAAGCTGCAACTCTCAAATCTCAATTGCAGATGGGGAGGATAACGAGAAGGCTGCGGGGATAGCTGAAGCATTTAATGCATCCCTTCTCAAAACCCTTGGAACAGAGCAAGAACAAACAATAAATATCCCTCCATAAAAAAATACAATAAAACAGAAAATTTCGGTACTCTAGATTCTGTCCCCCCACATCCAAAATGCCACACATAACTCAGATGCCTTGGCAGTAAATCCCAGTCTCGGCTCGATTCTATACTGCTTCACTTTGTTCATGGTGAATCCCGTGAATGGCATCAATACTCCAAATTATGTCGTTTTTCGTGGGTAGTTTCGCGTCAGGAAACTGAGACAAGGATAAACTGGATTTTAGTGCGCAGACCCCAAAGGAAAGAAGCGAAAGGCTTGGGATGATGGTTATTTAATGACCTGAATGACGAATTCAAAGGTGATTTGCTGGAGGCGGAGATTGAAGGAGCGGCAATAACCTCTTCTACCTTTCTCATATCTTATGCATGTCCGTACGATTCGAGCGACATTCTTCACTAGAGTGAATTAAACTCGACAGCAGATGGCCGCAAAAACTGTTAGGTGTGAAAGATGGCAGCCACATTATTCTCACGGGTTGGGCCAGCACCTGCCAGCAGGCTAGGATGGATCATCCTGTGCCGCAATAGCGCATCCAGACTGCAGAATCCAGGTAGAAGAGCAGGGTGGGGGGAGGCGGCAAGGTATTTAGTGCAGTAGAAAGGGACGGATCAATGAGTTGAATGAGATCGCGTCGGCAGCACGGTTTCAGAGACCGGCAAGCGCTTCTGAAAGAGTATTCTAAAGAACATCGATGCACTAACGCCGACAAACAGGTGAGTTGCCTGCCCATTCATATATATATAATAATCTACGCCTACGAAAGACTGGTTGGGACTAGACACTACCTCAACGTTGCATCCCATTCTTCTCCCCTCCCCTTTTTCAAGTCGCCGGGATCTTTGGCGCTGTAAAATCGTGTCTAGTTTATATGATAGAGACTCAGGAAGAGTTTGCTCTGGCTCTCTAGGCAGGAAAAAAGAAATACGTGGTCAACGAACGGGATTTTACTTTTGTTGTCACCAAATTGTTATATCACACTTTCGGTCTCGTATTATTAGGACGTGTATTTTACTCTAAGCCATGGTTAAGCTGAGGTATTATTGAATAGGCAAGAGTAACTTCCAATGTCGGAGTTTACCGGAAGAGGACACGAAAGAAACGGTACATAGATTGATTTATATTTAATCAATACCACTTTAAAAATAAAACATATAAGTATATTTTTGTTACTTCTGAACTGAGGTAGTGGCAAATGAAATCACAAGCTTCTCGTCAATCTCCAGGCATATGTTCTTCTATCCTTAATTAACTTTAAAAAGTCGAGGGACTAAAAAAAGGTTGCTATGTTAGTAATGCATCCCCAGAGCTGCAACACGCCCAGGATCCGTAGATCCCGAAGTTCATGCGCAAATTTTTTGTTCTTACATTTTGACTTTCCAAGAAAAATAATCACTTATTCACTTATCTGTCATGATCCATAAAGGAAAATATCCCCATTACTGGTAAAGTTCAAAAACGTGTTTATGGCATCATTCTATTTTAAAGCCAAAATATTAACTCAAGACCCGTTCATTTGTTCGATTCTTCTCAACTACGGGCATCCCTTGTAAGAGTTACAAATTCAAAATGAATCTATTATGTGCGTTAATGGCCTTCGTCTACGCTGGATAATGACCTAGACTGAGTGCCAAAGCCAACTTTCACCGAAAAACGGGTATTAGAAATGTTTAACTGGAAAATATCAATATGTTTACAAAAAACTGATTTAACATTTAGAAAAAATAGTAAGATTGTAGTTTTGATGGTCCATTCACATAAATTAGAAATGAGACCAAAGGATGTAAACCCTACTTGAAAAAATGGTGCAAATATAATCAAGTTGCTCAAATTTGAAGGATCATATCGCTATTGTTGTTGGCTGAACGGAATTCATGATAGACAAGTGTGATTGTACATCTTTTGTGCCTTAGAGCGCTGGGATAATACTCCAATGATGTTGTTTTGAACATGATTAAGGTGGAACTGATTTAGTTTGCCTTGGATGGTCTAGTTTGACTGTGCAAGAGAGCCCAAACATGCATGATTGTTAGAGTTGAATGCCTCATTTTAGGCCTCCGACTTCACATCTGGTCTTGGCATCTTATGTGCTTTACTTTTTCCCTCGTTTAACAACAATGATTAGTTAGACATAAATAGGCTCGTGATCACAAGTACAAAAAATAAATTTGTGAGAATCTTACCAATTAACTTCAAGAAAGTAAAATGGTAATATTCTCATAATATCAAGCCTTAGAAAATATACATATCATAACTAAGATTGTAACTTAAGGTCATTCACTTTTTCATAATTGATAAATATATCATATTGTTTTAATTCCAATAGTTCAGCAACTAAGCTGGAATTTACAGATGCCTGTTATCACATGTGGCATTATTTTGCGAGTTATGAGCTTCATCTGTTGCTCCAAAAACCTGGTAACGTCTTAATTTTCTTTTCTCTTATTTCAACTAAGACTCCTTATCTCAGTTTCACCAAATTCTTGCAAGTTATCCCTATGAATATTTTTATCTTAAGGCTTTGGCATTGCCTGATAAGAAAATCTATACTTTATCATATTAAATAATAATGCAAACAATATGGTGTTAAGTATATCAATCTAATGCATAAGTCATCTATAGTTTACTAACAGGTTGTACAAAAAAGTTCAATACACGGAGATTATAGATTTTGGATAATGACTTTGTTAGAGAAAGAGCCAAAGAATTAGTGTGTGAGTAATTGAATGACTAAATAAGAAATATTAATAGACTATTTAGTATGTAAGAATACACTTTTATTTTAAGCTAAATGGGATGATAACTAAGTGATATTTAATTTCATGTTATTATCAAGCTCATCACAATATATTTTTATCCCTTTTTTTTCTACCGTGAAGTTTCTAATGAGATCCTTCAATACATCCATTGTTTTGAGAATTTATGATGATATTATAATACACTAATCCCTAACCTTTAAACATGTATAGTAAATGATGTAACATGAAGAGCGCCGGGATCGGTTGGCTTGTGTTACAACACAGGAGAGATGGTCAATGAGTTGTGAATAATAAGATGTATGCAAATTATAGTGAGAACTAATGAGAAACATGACAATTGCTGACTAAGATGATGATCGACTAGGATCAGAAGTGGACTACTCCATAATCAGACTCCCAATAACCCGTCTGATTAACCAGACGTTCTATGTGGTGAGGGACACGAGGTGTTCGGAGGCGTCCACGACCTCTGCTGGTAGTAAATTTAATTCCTATCTCAAGAGAAACTCCTACCACTAGAGAATAGGTGGCTAGTCCTATGTTTGAATATTTCACTATACGGATGATCAGTCGATAACAGCATTGAAAGAAATAAATTCACTGCAAATTAAAGGAGGGGAAACGATTGAACCTGAGGGGGGAAGGAACCCGTAAGTCCGAGGCAAGGAGATGTGACTATAGGTGAAGGAATTATTCTCCATGCACAAAAGTAGATATCGGTAGTGCAAGCTTGATCGGCGTCAATAGCGAAGGTGTTATGCAGGTTGGGGTGTAGCGGAGAGTGCAGTCATTGACGAGGACGGCAACGCACACAAACAATAGAGTGATTGTTGGGCTGGAGGTTGGAAAATAGTCGTCCACGCAAGCCGATTGCACAATAGGGTGGGCCAAGAAGTTGGAAGACCCAAGTGATCAGGCGTGACCAGTTGTTGGGTGGACAATCAAAGAGTCTGTCTGCGTCGACCTAAGGTGGGCAGAGCTGTGATCACGCGGTCACCGATGATGAACATTCACGACTGACGACCAGGCAACAAAGAACAAGATGGTGGAAAGATGCCGCCGTAAGCAGGCACCAAGGTTGGCGGCCAAAGGTGACGGTGACCACCGGTGCGATTGATCACAAACAACAAGATCGTGGAGGAGGGACGCGAGAAAATAACTCCGTGGTGTACGCCCACCAGCAGTTGATGTTCGCAATAGAATAAAATCCAACGGGTGTCTGGGGTTTGAGCTTGACTAGGTCCCACATGGCTTAAGTTCCCGCTCAAGAGTTTTTATCTCCCGTTCAAGTTCCTTTGGTCAAAGGAACAATGTTGAACATTATTCTTAGAATGAGAGTTTCTTCTTTTTTGGTTTTAATTCTTCCTTCTTCTTCTCCCTTGTTCTCTCCCACCAGGACCTGTGCTTCCAAGGAGTGGCAGCTGGGATTCTATCCCAACATTTAGTATTAGAGCCTGAAGTCTGGTCCAAGGAGGAAGCAGGAGAAGATCCATCCCACGACAGGCTGGTGAATCTGACTCGCAAGTTGGTGGGATGTCTTCAGCAGAAGGTGAGTCTGTTGGAACCTCTATCGTGATGCCCAGGTCTCTAGTCGAGACTGGACATGTTTTCCCCATTTTCTCCTAGCATAACTATTCTCGATGGGCTGTGAGAATGCAAGTTCTACCAGACGCGAATGGCTTATGGGAAGCTATTGAGGCAGAGACAGTGATAAAGATGAAGGATTGACAAGCATTGTCGGTTATCTATGGCGCAATATCTGATGAGATATTGGCTCATATGGATAGCAAGCTGACGACCAAGGAGACGTGGATGATGTTGAAGATGAAGAACTTGGGTGGTGGCTCGTGTTCAGAAGGATAGAGTGCAAGCCCTCAAACACGAGTTTGAGCTACTCATCATGGGAGAAGATGAGCTTGCGTCTGATTTTGCAGGGAAGCTGTCCAAAGTTTTCACTCAGCTAAGGACCATGGGAGAGAAGTTAGAAGAAAGAGACGTGGTGGCCAAGCTACTCCGAGCTACTCTAGCAAAATTTGACTCTATTACATCCTCCATAGAGCAATTTGGAGAGATGGAGTCAATGACATTGGAAGAAGCTGTGGGATCCCACAAGATACATGAAGGCAAGTTGAAGGATCGCCAATCAAGAAGAGATGAGCAAGTTCTGTTAGCGAGAGCTATCAGAAAGGGCAAGAAGAAAGATGAAGATGAAAACTCCCGTGGCCGTGGCTGTGGACGTGGGCGCAGCAAAGGAAGAGGCCGTGGCCGAAGTAGTGATGGCAAAGGATGGCGCAAAGGCGATGACTTCAGATATCAAGATAACTCAAAAATTAAATGTTATAATTGTGAGAAATTTGGGCATTTTGCTTATGAATGCCGTAGTCACAGGAAAGAGGAGAAGGCAAATTTGGCCAATGCCGAGAAGGGTGAGTCAACCTTGCTGATTACAGTGACAAAGCCTCTAGATCATGCACTACTCCATGGGAGCGAGGGAGATCCTCCTATGCCAGATATTTGGTACCTCAACATGGGGGCCAACAACCATATGACAGGCAGGCATGAGAAGTCTATTCTATCACCTAGAAGAAGCTCACCTCGGTAGTGTTCGCTTTGGCGACAGTTCGAAGCTGAATATCCAAGGCAAAGGAAGCATCATACTGCAGTGTCAGAGTGGAGGAGAAATGACACTTGAGTAACGTTCTCTTTATCCCTAAATTACGCTCTAACATTTTGAGTATTGGGCAGTATGATGAACAAGGCTGCAAGATTGTGGCGGAGCATGGTTATTTGATCATATACGATCGACATGGGAGACTGTTGGCTTATGTAAAGAAGACCAATGGATGTTTATATCTGTTGAAGCTAAATACTACTAGAGATTGTTTGGTTTTGGTTGATGATTCTGCTCGAGCATGGCATGAGCGCTATGGGCATCTCAACCACCAAGCATTGAAGTTGTTAGCTGATTGAGAGATGGTCGAAGGATTACCCTCTCTACCATCTCCAGACTAGTTATGTCGAAGTTGCATAGCAAGAAAGTATTCAAGAGCTCCATTTCCATCTTCATCAATATATAGATCAAAGACACCACTTGAGTTGCTCCACGTTGATTTATGCGATCCAATCACTCTGCTGACATGGGGTGGTAATTCTTATTTTATGCAGATAGTTGATGATTTTAGTCGACTCACTTATGTTGCCTTGCTGAAGAAGAAGTCTGAAGCTCTTGGCGCTTTCACCAAGGTTAAGGAGAGCGAAGAAGGTGAGAAGAATGTGAAGGTCAAAGTTCTCATGACTGATTGAGGAGGAGAGTTTGCTTCAGCAGAGTTTTCAGCTTATTGTGGTAAGAATGGGATAAAGAGACACTTGACGGCTCCTTATTCTCCACAGCAGAATGGTGTCGTTGAGAGAAGGAATCAGACAATTATGTCCATGGTGAGATCTACGTTCAATGAGAGAAGCCTATCCAAGGAGCTATGGGGAGAGGCAATGAGCACTGCCGTGTACCTCATGAATCGTGCTTTGATTATAAGCCTAAAAGGAGCTACACCACATGAAGCTTGGACAGGGTCAAGGCCTAAGGTTGCACACCTTAGAGTTTTTGGTTGCCTAGCTCATGTGAAAGTGCTAGGGGGGAACTTGAACAAGTTGGATGACCGAAGGAAGCCTATGGTCTTCATCGGTTATGAAATTGGGTCCAAAGCTTATCGCTGCTATGACCCTAACTGTTGAAAGGTGCATGTGAGCAGAGACATCATCTTTGAAGAAGATGCAAAGTGGGATTGGAATGTCCTTAAAGTGAAGAAGAAGCAAGGTACCAAGCTCTCTCATGATTTTCTAATATTAATTGACGATTGTGATGGTTAGGTCGATGAAATGCTGATGGAGGAAGCTGATGTTCCATCATCTCTGCATGAAGTGAGCCCTGAACCATGGGAAGGACATCCTCTTCTCATTGAAGAGAGCTCACCGAGGAGGTTTAGAGGTTTAAGTTGAGTTTATGAAGACACCAAGCGAGTTCACCTTGACCAAGAAGATGCTTGGTGGTAGAAGGGGAACCATAAAATCTCCTAGAAGCTTCCAAGGAGGAGGTGATGAACTCAAAATTCGTGTCGTTGTTGTATATTGAATTCATGCAATAAATTTATATTTTCCTCACTAGTATAGAGATAAGTAAGGGTCGAATCCTCAGGGAGCTTAGGTAATGAGGTAGATGACTGAGGAGAGAAGAAGAGATACTTGTAGGTAAGGAAATGGAGAGGTATTTCTGAGATTTAAAGAGGTTAAAACTAGATAGATTAATTTTTAGTAATACTGATATGAGTTGAATAGGTTTTCTACAGCCTTTAGTGGCCTTTTAAAGAAAAGTTCCCATTGAGGAATTTCATCAAACACCTTATGGGCGAGGAGAAGGATGGACGAATCTGATGATAAAATAGAGAAGAAATGATGGAAATGGACGTAGAATTGAGGGTAGATTCCTGTGGGGTTGAAATGGTGGAGAATGGGTGGCTGAATGATGAGGAAAGAGTGATGAGGGGGAACGAGAGAACTGGAATGGATGTGTAACTATGAATGATGGCGATGATGTCTTTGTTTTTTCAGAAAACTTTGGATTGAGAATCAAACAAACCTAAGAATAAGGAAATAGTCCTAATGCACTCTCCTTGGAGGGGATTACAAGATATTCTCTCATCAGAATCATCACACAAACCCCGTTTTTTGACGCCAGTCCCACGCCGGGTGGTGCTCGATCCGCTACGATGTTGAGCTCGACTTGGTCTCCCTCTCTAGAGAAAGCTTGAGCATCTTCCAATGCCAAAGCTTGGGCCTAAGCTCTTCCCCCATTCCTGCTGGTGACCTGTAGTCAAAGGAATGCCAAAAGACCCCTGGTGAAGAAGAAAAAAAGACTATTTGAAGGGTTAGGGGTTTTCTCAACTCAAATGGCATAAATTGCACTTATGCCCCTGCGACCTTACAAATTTAGACAAATTATAAATAAGCCCTCCAACAGAAGTAAAGCCATGAGTAATCATTTAGATCATTTAAAAAAAACAGAAAGTTATATTTCGCCTTTAAGAGTTCATCTCCTTATGATAATTTTTTAAATTACACAAAAATACGAAATAAATTACACAAAAATCAGGAAATGTCACGGCATCATAAAAACACAATGAAGGCGAAATTGCTCAATTTAGTTCAATACAAACTGCAAATGTATCCATTTTGAGCTAAATATATGTGTAAACTGGGTCATTTTATGTCATAAATTTGCGTTTTATCAGGAGGTTTCGAGACATGCCATGAAAGAAGAGATGGACTCCATTGAGAAGAACTAGACATGGGAGCTGGTGAATCCACCTAAATGCTGCAAGATGATTGGCCTTAAGTGGGTTTTCAAGCTCAAGAAGAACTCACAAGGAGAAGGGGTGAGACACAAGGCCAGACTGGTCGTGAAGGGCTACGTCCAGAAGCTTGGAGTTGACTTTGAGGAGGCATTTGCGCCAGTGGTGAGAATTGACACCATTCGTGTCTTGGTGGCTCTAGCAGCACAAGGAGGATGGGACTTGCATCATCTTGGTGTCAAGTCAGTTTTTCTCAACGGAGAGATAAAGTAAGAAGTGTACGTGAAGAAACCCGAGGGGTTTATAAAGAGGGGCAAAGAACATATTGTTCTGAATATGAAGAAGGCCTTGTATGGCCTAAGACAAGCACCACGAGCATGGTATACCAAGTTGGATAACTTTCTTATTTCCATTGGTTTACCAGGAATGTCTAGGAGCACGTAGTCTACATGAAGATTGCAGATGATGTGCACTTCCTCGTGGGAGTTTACGTTGATGACTTGATCCTGACCAGGCCATAGAGCTGTCATGTTGGGACGTTCAAGGGCAAGATGATGGACATGTTTGAGATGAACGACTTGGGATTGCTCAACTCTTACTTGGGCATAGAAGTTATTCAGTTAAATGGGCAGATCATACTAAGTCAAAAAGGTTATGAAATGAAGATTCTACAATAGAGTGGGATGATGAATTGCAACCCAAACATATGCCGCTTGAAGCAAGACAGAAATTTACCGTTGAAGGCTCGTCCACTCCTGTTGACTCCACGGAGTACCGGAGTCTAATCGACAGCCTTAAGGTATTTGACTCATACCAGGCCTGACTTAAATTATTATGTGGGAATTCTAAGTAGGTATATGGAGAGACCGATAGCTGAACTCATGGCGGCGGTGAAGAGGCTCTTAAGGTATATCAAGGGAACATTAGACCTTGGTCTATGTTATGAGAAAGTAGTCATAGAACAAGAGCTGGTTGGCTATTGCGATAGTGACCACGCTGGGGACCTTGATGACCGTAAGAGCACCACTGGTATGGCATTCTTCCTTGGGCCAATCCTGATAAGTTGGGCCTCACAGAAGCAGAAGATCATAACTCTCTCTTCTTGTGAAGCCGAGTATATATCCATGACTGCTGCGGCATGTCAATAAATTTGGTTTGCCAAGTTGATTGCAGAATTGAAAGGAGAAAGTCTGAAGCTTGTGAGATTGATGGTTGATAACAAATCTGCCATTGCCCTTGGCAAGAATCCCCTCTACCATAGTCGCTCGAAGCACATCGACGCAAGGTTTCATTTTATCAAGGAGTACACTGAAGAAGGTAAAGTAAGTGTGCACCATATCAGCTCAGAAGATCAGTTGGCTGACATATTCACGACAGCTCTCGGACGGCTGAAGTTCATGGAGCTACGTGTGAAGCTGGGAGTTCAAAGCGTCCGTAGGGAATGACCTCAAGATCAAAGGCGAGATTGTGGGGTTCGACCTTGACTAGGTCCTACATGGATTAAGTTCCACTCAAGAGTTTTTATCCCCTGCTTCAAGTTCCCTTGATAAAAGGAACAATGTTTAACATTATTCTTAGAACAAGGGTTTCTTCTTTTGTGGGTTTCATTCTTCCTTCTTCTTCTCCCTTGTTCTCTCCCACCAGGACCTGTGCTGCCAAGGAGTGGCAGCTGGTATTCTATTCCAATAGGGCGGCCGTGAGGAAGCGACCGAGAGGAAGAGAAGAGACCTTAGGGTGGTGATTGCAAGTGCTCGTCTGACTATTGCAGGAAGGCAGATGACCGCCGTTAAGTCTTGAATGGCAATGGTCGTGGGTAGTGTCTCCAAGAAAACACCAGAGTGTGTGATGAAAGATTCTGCGGCAACAGTCTAGGGCGGTCGTGTGCAGCAGCTAGGAGAGAAGGAACCTTCAGCCTGACTTGTGCTACATATTTGACGTTTCCCAGAGGATAGATGTAGAGGTTCCTCAGCAAATCTTCACTGGAGAATGACCGTGTACCAGAAATTCAGCCCCCCACGCGGGCTGGAACTAGCAGATCACAGGAACACCACAGAGTTCGTTCTTGGTAGCAAAATGTACAGGATGGCCCAAAAAAGGATGGGGATTCTTGAGTGTACCGTAAGAACTTCAAGATGACGATGATTATGAACAAAACTCTGACAGAAGGCGGCGATGACAGAGAGTTCTTCCACGGATTAGTCTTGACATGGTGAACTGGTGACCTGTCGAAGGCATCACCCACATTCTACACTAAGAAAGTGGTAAAGATACTCCCAAAGGGAGGAGGCGAGAGCCCAAGATGAAGAAATTTTAACTCAATTTTCACATGAACTCCAAGGCTTCCTTTGGCATGCCGTCCTTTTGTATAGAGCTAGGAGGATGCCCAAGTGGGTCGAAATAAGGGAAACCGTCTAGTGGCAACCACGAGTGCACATTGGAACCAGACGAGCCTCCACCTCTACACAAGATATCCCGTGTCATGACACGTCATCAACGTCAACTCCAGAACTACCATTTGACATGACACGTCAACACGTCCTTTATTTTTGTCTATTTTCTCTTACTTTCTCTTTCTTCCAAGGCCTATACATAGGCCAAAGTTGCTTGAAGCACTTGGTGAATTTTCTTTTGGAATTGAACTTTCTTCTTCTAAAAAGGAAGTTTGCCCTAGCCGTCTCTCGACTGAGCTGCCGCTGTTGTCTCTTTCCGGAGCTGCCTCTTGCTATCGCTGCCGCCGCTCCTCCTACGCCATGCTCTGTCGATTGCCTGCACCTGCGTGCAGCCACCCATCCACGCAGCTGCTGCATGCAGCCGCCGGCCCACGCGGCCGTCGCGTGCAGCCGCCCGCTCACGCGGCCGTCGCGTGCAGCCGCCCGCTCACGCGGCCGCCGCACCCAATCGCCCGCCCATGTGGCCGCTGCACGCAGTCTCCTCCCCTTCATGGTCGCCGCATGCAGCCGCCCGCCCATGCAGCCGCCTCGCGCCCACACGACCCCTACAATCAGCATACCAGGTTTCAGATCCTTCGTTCTGCAAGTGCACGCCCCGTTTACCTTTTAGGTTTCAGGGCGCTGCCCTGAACCCCCCAAGGGGACGACTCCCCCCTTGACCCGGCCTGCCAACTGACCGCACAGTTGGATGCGTGACACCCTGTCGCAGCGCACATCAATTGCCCCTGCTAATGACACGTCAAGAATTTCCCGCATCGCCACGTCGGAGTACTCTAGTGCCAAGGTACTTTTTGCACTCTTTGGTGTTAGTGTTCTTCATCTAGTGTTCTTTGAGTGTTTGTCCACCGCCGTCGAATTAGTATTGGGATTTTGAATCTTCTAGCCATTAGTTGATTAGACCTTTGAATCTTCTAGCGATCGCCCGTTCGAATTTATTGAAATTGTTGCTTTGATTTCACCGTGGTGGTTGTAAGACAGTACTCCCGCCCTCGACGAGGAAAGGGGCTGCACCATCAGTATTTACACCAGACCTAAATCTTCGAATTTGATCGTGTGATTTGTGGTTTGTTTTATTCCACCCCACACTAGATAGTCTTTGAACCCAGTTTCCCCTAGTCATCCTGCATCATTGTCTCGTGACGAGAGATTTCCCTTTAAATGTACATAAAAAATAGGAGAAAATAAGAATGGATGAGGTCTGAACATCAGCCCATCCGAGTCATTCAGAAATCAAAATATAAGAAAGTAAAATCAATGCTTACGACCGTTGCTATGCCGAGTACTTAATATTGGGGTTTCGGGCATCGGCTCGAGCTTCCCGGCGAGGTTGTTGGCATCCCGTGGCCTGGCTGGTGGGATGGTCCCTTATCAGTAAATGTTCATATTCAAATGATTCTTCAGATAGATTTAAATATATCCAAGAGAGAATATCACTATATGATCCTACTTCTATGATAAGTATGGGTGTTCTTATGGCCACTAGTGTAGGGCACTAAGGACAGATCTTTGGTGATCTTTAGAGTAATGGTTCGCTGAATTGATCTTTCTAAATCTATAATGGTATTATTCCTCAATATCAATCAGTTTGATTCATATCACAGTCATAGAAGTGGTCCTTAGGCTTTGAGATCCCAAAGACATGTTGGGGAGGAATGGCTATGTTTGGACTACGACTTACAAGTCCATAATCATGGCATTCAAATTATTCTTAGGTCAGATTAACAATACGTACATGAGGGCAATTGAGTGTCCAAGATGAGATCCTCCACCCTCAATGTAAGAGGAGATGGACTTAAGGAAGAAGTTGCATTAAATCCCTCACTAAGGCAATAATTATGATCCAGACGATGATCTCCAATCATCACTGTTACAGACTAGTACTAACTGAAATGATGGATTATGGTTCAGTAGTTAGCCAACCCCAAGTCATTTGGAAATCTCAAATAAGGATTCTACATGATGGTACTATGTCTTCAAGAACATGAGATGTTGCTTAGTACCCCACAACATAAAAACTTAATCTATAGATATGATTAAATCAATCAGTAATTAAATAATATATATGTTTGTATACTTAATTCTAATATTAGAAAATAAATGTTACTAGTCCATTTAAAGTATTAAGTACAATGATACATGGGCTTAGAGGGTTATATGCATTAGATCCACCAATGTTGATGGAAATCCTTCAGTCATAAAGACTTTAATAAAGAGTTACAAAATAACTATAAACAGCGGGTGGAACCCATTCTAGGTACCAATGCCAGAAGACCTGAGAACCCTCTTGAATTCACTTATTTTCAAAATGCTCTTGCCACTAGTGAGACTTGATGGTGGGAATATCTATAAGATCTTGAAGAAGAGTAGAAGAATTTGAAGATGGGATCCAACAATACATCAATTTTCTGGGTACATCTAGAGGACATGTGCATGAGTGGCTTGAAGAGACTCTTCCAAGCCATTTGTGATACAATAATACCCCTATCATAGACTGAAGTCTACAATTCTTATTCAAAAAGAATGTGCTGTAGTGATAAAGGATGTGAGAAGGAATAGTTATAAGATATGAGAAGGGGTAGAGGGAAATAGGGAGCATAAGTTGGTGTGGGAAGTTTATGGAAGTGGAGAATACTTTTGAGATATGACTTGGAAGAACAGATCAATGAATATTACCTAGATAATGGTGATGAATATGAAACAGTATAAGGAAAGGAAGAAACCATAGGTCCTTATATTCTGCCAGGACCAAGGGAATTTTCCGAAATTCCCTTGTATTCACTATTTTTTTCTCTCTGCTGCTTCTCGCCAAAATCATTAAACAGACCAAGTACACCTTGATCGATTTCCCAACTTCCTATTTAGCACTAAGATAATTTTTGGAAACTTTGGTGCCAATGTGACACATCAGATGCCCTCTACTTATAGGTCAGGGGGCATGGATAAATAGAGGTGATATTTGATGCGTTCTCTCTGAATCACACGATATCACATGTCTTTGTTAAGTTAAAAAAAACAATGCATTATATTTGATGCATCTAAGGCATCCCATGGGTTGCATTTTGTGAATGCCATGTGAATGTGGCTTTAGTTGTCTTTCATACAAATCAAGCTACTTTAGTGTCCCTTTTTTAATTCTGGAATATTCATTTCCAAACATCTATTGCTTCATGATGTGGACAGAGTCTCTACATCTTTCTCTTTGTAATCAAATCCATCATGCCTGAATCTCTCATTTCTTTTGTCTATGTTTACCTATGCATTAAAAAATATAATGGAATATTTTCATAATTATCCAATGCACAAGTCATTACCAGAAAAAACTAGTTGGTCGCCCGTTGAGGAGAGCTAAATCCAATCACATGACAAGAGGATTAGGGAAGTAGAGCTGGAGAGATATAAATAATTCCCAAAATTATATTAGAATCCACTTAAAATAATATGCAAATTTTGAATTTTTAGAACAAAACCTACATGAATATAGTATATGGAAAATAAAAAATGTTATAACTTAGTTTTTTCCTCATTAACATTATGATCTGTAAAAAATAAAAAAAATATATACTAGTAGTCTCTATCAGATTGAATAATATTTTTAATCATTTAAAACTTGACAAAAAACACATAGTATCACCATAGTACACATAAACATAAAAAATTATAATGTTAATGTAGTTATGATGTTATATGTCAGCACAGAAAAATAGTCAATGTTATCTGAAATGAATTTAATGGTTTCATTAGAGAGCTGTTGGCATGAAAGTTGGATTATTTATTCAAAACAAATGCAATTGGAAATAGGAGATTTTTTAGGAAAGGAAAGAAAAGATTGGACTTGAGACTAATGAGCTAAGAACTAGGGTTTTAGTTCATTCTTGGTATTTCTGATTTCCATCAATAAAACTATAAACCTGTGCTCACTTAGGTTTATCGAGTGATGAGTACGGATCGTCTTCACAAGGAAAAATGATTAAGTATTTAATATTCTTTAAATAATGATCTGTGTCATGAGATGATATATATATAAAATATGGAGTCCAATGACAAGAAAATGCAATGTGAGATAGTAGACAGTGCTAATTAGGATTTTAGAAGATTAATCAAGAGCAAGGGTGAAGTGACAAGAATGAGAAGAATGCACAGGAGTGATGTAAAGAGAGAGCTATATATGGTGAATGACGTGTAACATGAGGATGATACATTGAGAAAAAAAATGGTAAGACGTGGTTAGAGAGCATAAGGACACAATGCGGTGGTGAAAGGTGCAGGTGAAATCAATCAAAACTAATGACAATGCCTATAAGAATCAATATAAGATGACAATAATTACTGTAGATCCTTTAATTCTTCTAGGATCGCCACAATTTAGGAGTGCATGTAAGTTCCGGAAGGATATTATCTTTCCTTCAAGCAAAATTACACCACCATGTTTTATATGTTAATTGAATAAAATATTACATTCATTATTATTCCAGTGTGATGTTTATAATGAAGTCCATGAATACGTGCAATGACATAATGAATTACGATGAGATCACAATACAGTGATTGCTAGTCTTTAAACATGTATTCTAAATATTCCAATTCGGTGGATAGTCGAGATGGACATTGAATTATCCAGATAGAGTAGCACTAACGGGTCCTACTTATATAATAAGTATAGCTGATCATATGGCTATTAGTATGGCGACACTAAGGACAGAGAGTGGGTGCTATTTGGAAAAAAAGTGTTCATTGAATTAATATGAAGAATACCTGAATGGTATTATACCTAAAAATCAATCAAATTGATTAATTTCATAGTTTTATAAGTGATCTATTGACCAGAGACACCAAGGACATCTCATGGATGGACGACTATATGTTGGCTATGACTTACGAGCCTCTAATCAATGGGATTTGAGAAATTCATAGCTCGTATGTAGTAAAAAGCTCAC
The DNA here is from genome assembly GCF_029677425.1 of Wolffia australiana. Lineage (NCBI taxonomy): Eukaryota > Viridiplantae > Streptophyta > Magnoliopsida > Alismatales > Araceae > Wolffia > Wolffia australiana. The sequence goes on along the minus strand of NC_135841.1, from coordinate 13,251,660 downwards.
GGAGATGATTGAGCGGTCAAGACGGGATCCTTTGCCCTCTGTATAAGAAGAGATTGACAGAAGGAATACGATGCATCAAATCCCTGGCCAGTGTAGTGAGGATATTGAAGTAGGTATTCTCCAAGGATCCCCGTTGCGCATTAGCACTAATCAAATGACATATTAGGGTTTGACGATCAACCATAGCCTAAGTGATTTGAGAGTCTCAGGTGTATGATAGATTATACCTATATGGTAAATAATGATAGTAAATGTTCGATGAGAGAGTTTGAACACTACTCGGTATCTTCACAAGATGTAGCTTGGCATTTCACGGGCAGGAAACTTAACCTATCGATTGGGTAAAATCAATACTTAGTTGATTAATATATATGTTGATATTGTTAATTAATTAGGTTGGCCAATAATTTTTAGTAGGTCACTATAGTTATTAGCTAAAATGATACATGGGCATTGAGGGTCACACACATAACATCATAGGGGCATTGGTGAATATATTTTATTTAATAAGTTTTTGAGAAAAACTTAAGTTAAATATAAATGGGGAAAAGGCACACATTTTAAGCACTCAAGCCAGCCATAATTGGGGCTAGGGAACGGCACATCTAATATGCGACGTCTTGGGCGTAACGGGATGTATGACGACTGGTTACGGACGGTGACATGATGAAAAGTTTTTCATGTCATAGTCATGTCACGCATCCCAGGATAAGGAAAAAACCATCACACACCCCTCACGCATCCCTCCAGCATCGTCCCCTCACATTAGTGTCACTGTGAGGTGTCTCCGTCACTGGTGATGAAAAATCATTTCTATGAGCTTGCCATTCCCTAACTCAGGATTCTCCGTTAGGCAACAATAAGCTCTTAGCCTATAAGAATGCTCTTGCCAGGTCAAGCTCTTCCTTCTTCTCCTTTGATTCTCCGTCAGTCGGGGACCGCATCTGCCAAGAGGAGCTTTTTGTCAAGCGGTAAGTCTTTCTTTCCATTGATTGCGGTTTTTGTGAGCTAGTGCTCCAATGCAGATTGTCTTTTTTTAGCATAATGATGATGGAAAACAAACGGAAAGTTTCGCTGACGCGACAAAAAATTGATGACATATTGATTTAAGTCAAAACAATTTGATGCTATATTGATGATCTTATGAACTATTGATGGAGGTGGAGTATGATTATATGTGTGTGATCATTAAAAAGTATTGCCATACCAACATGAGATCATTCAACTTGCGGGGATGAACATGAAGAACACCTTCTCGATGCTGGCAGGGATAATAAGTTTTTTGATACTAATGTATGATGATCAATCTGAATGCAATTTCTTGTGAAACTTTCTTCTGTATTAATGTTATTATTTAGGGGAGTGGCCGGTGGAAACAAAAGTAATTTCTTAGAAAACTTTGTGCATTTCAATTCTTGATATCTTTGTTAAATATGAGATAGTAGAGAAGCTTTTTTTGAAAATAGAATGTCTCATTGATCTAGCATAAATGCTTATCTGAGTTAACTCTGATGATATTTTGATGTTGAGCCGCATATGCAATGTTAGCGACAATGAAGCTATGTACGAAATGGACTGTTATTCTCTCTCTTTCTCTATCTCCCTATCTCAATCTCTCTATCTCTCTATCTCTATCACTTTCTACTCTCACTCTCTCTATCTCCCTAATTCTATCTCTCTCTCCTCTCTCTATCTCTCTATTTCCCTATTTCAATCTCTATATTTCCCTATCTCTATCACTCGCTACTCTCACTCTCTACATCTCTCTATTTCCCTATTTCTATCTCTCTATCTCCTTACGTCTATCACTCTCAACTCTCACTCTCTCCATCTCCCTATCTCTATCTCTCTCTCTCTACTCTCTCTATCTCTCTATCTCCCTATTTATATCTCCCTGTCTCCCTATCTCTATCCCTCTCTACTCTCACTCACGCTATCTCTCTACCTCCCTATATCTCTATCTCCCTATTTATATCTCCCTCTCTCCCTATCTCTATCCCTCTCTACTCTCACTCACTCTATCTCTCTATGTCCCTATCTCTATCACTCTCTACTCTCACTCTCTCTATCTCTCTATCACCCTAGCTCTATATATCTCTCTCTCTACTCTCTATATCTCTCTATCTGCCTATTTCTATCTCTCTGTATCCCTATCTCTATCACTCTCTACTCTGAATCTCTCTATCTCTCTATTTCCCTAGCTCTCTCTCTATCTACTCTCTCTATCTCTCTATCGCCTATTTCTATGTCTCGATCCCCCTATCTCTATCCCTCTCTAGTCTCTCTATTTCTCTATCTCCATATGTCAATCTCTCTATCTCCCTATTTCTACATCTCTATCTCCCTATCTTTATCCCTCTTTACTCTCTCTATTTCTCTATCTCCCTATCTTAATCTCTCTATCTCTCTATATCTATCACTCTCTATCCGCACTCTCTCTATCTCTCTATATCCATAACTCTATCTCTCATTCCACTCTCTCTATCTCTCTATCTCCCTGCTTCTATCACTCTCTACTATCTCTATTTCTCTATCTCCATATCTCAGTCTCTCTATATCCCTTTTTCTATCTCTCTATCTTCCTATGTCTTTCTCTCTCTACTCTCTCTAGTTCTCTATCTCCCTATCTCAATCTTTCAATCTCCCTATCCCTATCACTCTCTACTCTCACTCTCTCTATCTCTCTATATCCCTAGCTCGATATCTCTCTATACTCTATATATCTATCTATCTATCTCCCTATTTCCATCTGTCTGTCTCTCTATCTCATTCAGTTTATACCATCACTTTCTCTATCTCTTTATCTCCCTAGCTCCTCTATATATCTCAATCTCCCTATTTCTATCTCTCTATTTCCCTATCCCTCTCTACTCTCACTCTCTCTATCTCGCTATTTTTTTATGTCTCTATCTCTCTACCTCTCTATCTCCCTATTTCTATCTATAAATCTCTGTATTTCTATCTATATATCTCCTCATATTTATCTCTCTCTACTCCATCTATTTCTCTATCTCCCTATCTCAATCTCTCTATATCCCTATCTCTATCACCCTCTACTCTTACTCTCTCTGTCTCTCTATCTCTCTATCTCCGTAGCTCTACTTCTCTCTACTCTCTCTATCTCCCTATTTCTATTTCTCTATTTCCCTATCTCTATCACTCTCTACACTCACCCTATCTATCTCTCTATCTTCCTAGCTCTATCTATCTCTTTCTCTCTACTCACTCTATCTCTCTATCTCCCTACCTCTATCAGTCTCTATTCTAACTCTCTCTATCTCTATATCTTGATATCTCTATCGGGTGTAATACGCTGTCGGGGGGGATCGAAGGACGCGTAGAACACCACAAGAATTGACGTATGCAACAAATTACCGAATACGAAGAACGAACTAGCATAGTTTAACGACCAATTAAATAGGCTAACTTTGATTAAGTCTAATCGACTTCCCAATGTCCCTTTGGACCAATTAGACACGTAAGCTGAGGAGCAAATTTAATTACCCATCAGCGTCCAATTCCCCAAGTAAATGATTAGTGTTTTACCATAAAGAGAAGTCCTATCTCTCGCTAAGATGAGTAAGTTCAGTTTGACGAAGAGGGTCCTATCTCTCAAGGCACGGAAAATAACTCGACAAGCACTGAAAGGAAAACAATAATCTGCCACGAAGGGAAGACAACGTAACCTGCTGGGTGTGACACCTGTCGTTTGTAGCAGACTCAAACAATCAATCCAATCAGAGAGAGGCACGTCCGCTGGGCATGAAACTTGAACTGGGCACAAAGGTAGCAGGAGACCTAGTCGTTCAAACAGAGAGAGGAGGCAGGGTGCGCGCTGGTGCGATAGGAGAGACAGGCGGCACTGGCGACTGGACCCGCACGGGCGCAGCAGTGCGTGCGTGGTTTGGCGGCGACCGTGCACACGCGGGCACGACAGAAGAGCATACGCTGAAAATGTGCCGGCGGGCAACGCCGGCGCAGGTGAAGGTGGCGACCGTGTGGAGGAGAGACAGATTGGGCGGGCGGTGGAGAGGACCTACAGGCACCGCAATTTCACGGGGGAAGTTTTGGGGCATGTGAAACCCCATGAATTTCGTGGGGCAGTAATGGGCACACTTTGCGTGGAGAGAACCAAGATTGAGAACTTCTTGGACGTTCTTGCTCCGGGCACCAAGCGTTTGATGAGCAGGGCATCCAATGTGCGACAGCGGGAGAAGAGGGTTGATAAGCTGGCTATGTCGACTCGACCCGATGCAAATTAACCAGAGATGACGGCGACAAAGAAGAAGATGATCTCAAACCTCAGGTCTTCAAGAAGAAGCTGTCCTGCGGATTCTTGAAGCGAGGGCAGCCAAGAACTGGTAGTTCTAGATGATGAAATCGAGCTAATCTGTGGAGGAAGAGTGCTGGCGATGATCCACGGTAACACGTCGAGGAAGAGGGGCCACCTTTTCCCACATTCTAGCTATCAAGCTAACTGTGGATATCTGAGGCTAAGAGAACTAAAAAAACAAGAAACTTCAAATTCGGTTTGATTTTCAAATTCCAATCTGTCCGTCCTCTTCGGCATGCCGGCCTTTATATAGGGACGAAGGCATGCCCAATTGGGCGTAACTAGAGGGAACCGTCTCGAGACGAGCGGTTCTCTCAAAAAGATGAAAAAATAAACATTGGAAAAGGACGAGGCCCAAAACACGATAGGCCTTGTCCAAAATTCAGCGAAGAAATTACAAAAGAAATAGAAATAATGAAAACACATGCGGCTCGATCCTTACGCGGGGTACTTGAACGACGCGTCGCGGGCATCGGCTCGAGCGGCTCAGTGAGGCTGTTGACCTCATTTCGTGTTGATGGAGATGGTCCCCCATCACTATCCCTCTACAGTCTTTCTATTTCTCTATCTCCATATCTCGATCTCTCTATCTCCATATTTCTATCTCTCTATCTCCCTTACTCTATCCCTCTCTACTCTCTCTATTTCTCTATCACTATTTCAATCTCTCTATCTCCCTGTCTCTATCACTCTCTACTCTCGCTCTCTCTATCTCTCTATATGCCTAGGTCTATCTCTCTCTCTCTACTCTGTCTATAACTCTATCTCCATATCTCTATCACTCTCTACTCTCTCTATTTCTCTACCTCCCTATTTCTATCTCTCTATCTCCCTATTTCTATCTCTCTATCTCCCTATCTCTATCCCTCTCTACTCTCTCTATTTCTCTATCTCCCTATCTCAATGTCTCAATCTCCCTATCCCTACCACCCTCTACTCTTACTATCTCTATCTCTCTATATCCCTAGGTCTATCTCTTTCTCTACTCTCTCTATCTCTCTATCAACCTTTTTCTATCTATCTCCCTATCTCTATCCATCTATACTCTATTTCTATCTCCCTATGTCAATCTTTTTATCTCCCTATCTCTATCACTCTCTACTCTCACTCTCTCTATCTCTCTATATCCCTAGCTCTATCTCTCTATCTCCCTATTTCTATCTCTCTATCTCCATATCTATTTATCTATCCATCTATCTGTCTTTAACTGAATCACCATATTCATCTTTACATCTCTATTTTTTTATTTATCAACATCTCAGTACATTTCTCTTTGAAATTTTTATCTGGCTGCCTACATCCTTTCGTTCCCCTATTTATTATGCCGTTTTATTTATATGTGTGTCTACTTTGTCAGATAATTTATTTACACAGTTCTCTCTACATATCTACCTAAATATGTACCTCTCATCATCTTTTTTCACACTGTCCCTTTCTATGTTTCAGTCTCTTTTTCTATCTACATATTTATATTGATCTAGCTGCATGTATATCTGGTCGTACACATGTGCATTTTTTTTATCCATCTTGTATGATTGATCATCTATCAGAATATTCATCTCTATAGTGGAAAGGCAAATGTTTAGTACCGACATGATTCATTATCTTCTTTCTATCAATGTATTCCTAAATACATCAGTCTTCAAAAATATTAATTAATTTATATTTGTCTCTCACCCCTCCAATCCAGATATCCATCTGTCTATCAATCTCATCAAAATAGAGGCCATTCGAAGACTCAAAATTCTGGCTTCTGCTCGAGTGGCCACTCGTACACCGAAAGTTCCAATGTCCAACTTTGGGCGCCCTGGAAATGAGGTACACTTGACTGCAATAATTTTACACATAGCTCCATATTTCTGATGTCTATGTTGTGATTTAAAACCAATAATTATCTAAAATTAACAGGAAATACTTTAAACATTTGCATTTTTGCGATTCCTTTTGAGTTTAGAATGATGGTTATGCTTTTCATATATTTAGAGTCATAGTCATAATTCTCCTCACTAATTCACATGGGGTAATTTTCTTCTCTCCCCTAGTTATGAAAAGACAAAATAGGAGACTTGAAATTTTTAAAAAAATTATGCAAAATCACATAAATAATTATGCTCATGTGATGAAGTTGTAGGTCTAATATTTTTACTTGTTGTTTCTAATGTTCGTTGTTTCTTACTGTTCATTTCATGGAGATTGATTTATTGTTTACTTTAAATTAAATGTCGCAGGAATGTTTGAATTATTTATTTTTTGAATTTGACTAAATGAGCTTTTTCACCTATTCTCTACGACACAGCCCACGATGGAAACCCCAATTGGCAACGTATGCATTGACTTGGCAGTAGAATCATTGGAGTAGGATGTTCGAGAAACCCCTAGACTGGTGGTAGGGCCGTCACATCCCAAACGCAAAGGGATGGCTAAAATATTGCACTACTTCACAGAGGTTGGGTTAGGCACATGGGCGTGCCTATTAATGATGGCCACCGTGACAACGCAATTAATGGCAACCACGACAACGCACCAGTACAAGACGTGCCTCCACTTTCACGTGAGACGTCCTGCGTCATGACACGTTGCCAATGCCTACTTCAGAACCATCCGTTGGTGAGACACATCGACACGTTGCCAATGTCGTTTGATATTAGAACTTTTAATTAACAATTATCTTATTTTCTCTTTCCTCCAAGGCCTATACATTGGCTAACGTTGTACGAGAAACTTGGTGAATTTCTTTTGAAATTGAAAATTCTTCTTCTAAAAGGACGTTTGCCCTAGCCATCTCTCGTCTGAGCCACCATCGCTGCCTCATGCCACCGCTGCCCCCATCGAGAGAAGGCCGCCTGTCTTCCTAAGCCGCGCACACTACCGACTGCCCACGCCCGCCGCGCACAAGACCACGCGGCCATCATGCGTAGTCGCTCGTCCACGCGGTTGCCACCCACTCAGCAGTCGTGCACAACCGCCCGTCGATGCGGCCGTCATGCACACCGGCCCGCCCACTCAGCCGCCGCGTGCAGCCGTCTGTCCATGCAGCCACCGCATGCAGCTAGTGCCCCGGCAGCCATCGCGCGGAGCCGCCCGCCCACGCGGCCGCCACCGCCCAAGCGACCCCTACAACCAGCATTCAGGGTTTCAAATCATACATCCAAGGCTTTAGTTAGATCCGCAACACCCTTTTGAAGCATATGTCACTCGCCCTCGCCAATGATGCGTCGAGAATTACCCGCACCGCCACGGCGCACTGCTCTGGTCCCTATGTAAGTTCTATCCTCTTTGCTGTCGGTGTTCTTCATCTAGTGTTGCTCGATTGTTTTCCCACCACCGTCGGATTAGCTGATTTGGCTTTTGAATATTTTTGCGATTAGTTGATTAGGCCTTTAAATCATCTCGCGATCGACCGTTTGATTTATTAATATGGTTGCTTTGTTTTCACCACGGTGGTTGTAAGACAGTGTTCCCGCCCTCGATCAAGGAAAGGGGCTGCACCATCAGTATTTTCACCGGATTTAAATATTTGAATTCGATCGTGTGATTTGTGGTCTGTTTTATCCATCCCTAGTTGAGTTAGTATATCCTACCCGTGTCAGTCCTAGTCATCCTGCATCAATTATGTCGCGACCAAAAAGTTGTCCCACTACGGAATAGGTTGGAGCGGCGGCAAGATGGGCAACAAACAAATTTTGGAGGCACTTTCAGTTCAGTCATGGCAGAGTATACAACCAGCTGAAGGGCACTAATCCCAATTAATGGATAAGAGCTGAGGCGTACGGACAGGGTGTTATATTCACGACAACTATAGAGAAGGCAAAGGAGATCATAACACAGTTGTTTGTCTCACGAACTCCCCATGAGCCATTGTTGATAATGTGGGGTTCAAGATTATGATGAAGTACGCTGCAAAGATGATAGTTGACCCACCAGGTTTGAAAGCAATAAAAGAAATAAAGCAATAAAATCAATAAAGGACCATGAAGGGGAGGTTCATAGAGTTATTGGCAAATGTCCCCAAGGTCTCATGGATGGTGGATGCGTGGACTACTGAGAATTCATGTGGTCTTTTTGTCTTCACGATTCATTGGGTAAACAACTGGTGGAAACTATGCAAGAGTGTGCTTGCTATACGTGAACTAGTGGGGAAACAATGGTGAGAATATAAGCACAATAGTGCTCAAGCATTGGAAGACTTTGGGCTGAAGACGAAGGTCGGGGACAACCTATTTTTCTTCATTTTGTGTCATACGACATTATTGCAAAACTAACCTTTTGAACATGCAGGTTGGATCTATCACCACAGATAATGCATCAAGTAATGGGCATATGATATTACTGCTCACGAAGGAACTCAATCCGGGAATGATCGTTTCGCAATGGACCAACATGTTCCGTGTGCTGCCCACGTGGTGACCATCATTGTCCAGGCTTCATTGAAGTATTACGTGTATCGTGAACATGCCTCCTCCTAGGATTACAGACAGTTGTGTAGGGGACGAAGTACATGACCCTGATTACGACGCAGATATAGATGATTTGGACGCCATGTTGGAGGTCGTAGTAAGTCATGCAGAAATGGCCATTCATGACAGTCGCCTTGTCTTGGGGGACGCGGTTGCTCGTCTTAGGTACTTAGTGACAAGCATCTGAGCATCGACACAATGATGGCAACATTGCGTAAAGACTTGAAGAGCCATGTAGAAGAATCACAACCAAATCCCATTAGACTGCCCAATGCTGTGGAACAGTACGCATGATATGTTGCATGTTGCATCGGAGAAGCGAGAAGTCATCAATTTTATGGCCTTACAAAACTTGTCAGTAATAGATAAGGACATGAAACTCTCACCTGAAGAGTGGAAAATGTTGGCCGACTTTCGTGACATTCTACGACCATTTACATGACGACAAACTATGTTAGTGGCTCAAATACACTGAGAGTCGTGGAAATCCTTTGCATCTTGAATTCGTTGATGCGACATATCGATACAGTCTTGCTCAAGTTTGATGTGTCTAAAATATTTACATCAAGAAGAAAGATGACCGCTTCTCAAGTTGTGTCTATCTAGAAAGCTTATGAGAGCATGGAGTGTAAGATGTTGAAATATGAGAAAATTATTTCGACTAATCGTGCGACGACAACAACAGCCATTCTTGCCTGTTTCAACAATGGAGTGTCACTCAATCCTTGTAGCATTTAGGATGCATTGGCTTTTGTCCGCCGACTTATGCCCCTACATGTTGATCAAGATATAATTGGTAATGATCCTGGGGATGATGACTGGCTCACAGAAGTCATCGATGGCATAGCATCAGCTAGGGAGAAGGAACGATGGGTACCAAATCCAGTTGAGGAATTGGAGACGTATCTCTAGTCAATGGAGAGGAAGGATACGAAGACAGCACTCGGATGGTGGCTCATTATGGCATCAGTCATTGCGATGCCGTAATGAGCGAATGATTATCTTGGAAGGCCAACGTGGCATGGGCGGCGAGAGAAAGGTAGGATTTTTTTTTACTTTCGTTTAAGTTACATTTTTTCGTGCAATAAATGCACATGGAGAATCGATCTCTAGGGGCACTTATTAAACAAGAATATTCCTCGTACGCTTTGTTGGTTAGCCGCGTGAATTTAATACACGTACTAACCGACACATGTGCATTTATAATAATAAAATATTCATTTTTTAATACATGCGCAGTCGATTCGCCGCGTGTATTAAATGCATGCATAAATTGACAGCTGTGTATATTAAAAAATAGCAGTAAGCTCACCACATTATTATATTTCATTTATTTTTATTTTGAAGGGCACTGACGAGGACGATGTGGCGCTTTGTGTACCACTTAAATGAATCATCAATCGCCAATGACTGCGCCCGATGGAAGCTCACAACAACGTGTCAGAACGTAATCGGAGAAATGGGAAATGAGAAAAAAAAGTGCCAACCAATCAAAAAATGCCATTTATGAGTTGTTTTGAAGAGAGATAAAAGATCCAACGGTTTATATTAAACACCAGTAAAATGGTGATATCTTGAGATCTAGATGTCCTACTGAGCTGAAATTTTGAGGGCGTCTTTGTCTTTTACCCCTATATGATCCGTATGGTTGGATCTTTAAATAGAGGTCTGGAAAAAGGTGAAATTTATTTTTGGATGCTGTCCCGAAGGATTTGGCCAGAAAGGACACGGGAGTTGTTTTTGAAGTCGAGAGATCTTGATTCTTCATTCAAAATTTTAAGTTTCTTATTTGTACTTTAAACTTCTTCTTGAGATATTCTAAAACGTCTTTGCATGGGCGAAATATACATACCCTAGAAGTTGTTTGGATAAAATTAGCATTGGAATTTGATTTTGATTCGAGAACTGATTTTTAATCTTTCGTTTTAAATATATTTGGAATAATTATGTAATTTAAGATTTTTAAATTAGGGTCCGATTTCAGTTTTCCCCAAAATTTTCACTTTCTCTCTGTAGGTTAATTCCTCTACTTTCTCTCTCTAGATTTCAAAATTGATTATTTAGAAATTTAATTCAATAAATAAAAACCCAAATATAAGTGTTCATAGAAAAATTCGTCCGTCTTGAAGTCCAATTTCAAAAATCCCTTCTTGATTATAAATTCCCATTTTTCAATTAATAAAAATTGTATTGAAATTATAATGATTGGGAAATTACTAATCTGAATCAATCTAATATTGTAATAAAAATTATCCTATCTGAAGTGTTTTGACGGAAAATATTTAAAATCAAAATGAAGTTTTTATTTAATTTTGATTAAGTAAAAACATAGTTAAGTAAAATTAAGGTTTATTGATTGCAAGATTAATTCATTCTTGAATTAACTTAATATAAATTGGATAACAATTATTGCTTGTTGCCTCACTCTATTTCGACTCCTTGATTGCTCTATACACGTTATTTAGTGATTAAGGGTATTTATAAATTTGGTTGCATAAGTCTAAAAGCCCAATCAACGACGTATGTATACATCAATTTTTAGGCTTATCAGGCAGTGAACAGTGATCTTTATCTATGACTGGATTAAGCTTCATATAATTGATGCATATCCTCCAATAAGCTAGTAGTCCATTTTAAATTTCTTCCCATCGATCATTTCGGTTATGGCTATTCATTTTTGCTAGGGACTACATGCACATGACTTGCCCACGGACAATCAGAAATGGAATAAATAAATTCAACTTGTAACCATTTCACTATTTCTCTCCTAACTACTTCCTGTATGACAGCTTTTCATTCTCTTTGGCATTCTCTAGTAGGTCTAGCATTTTCCTCTATAAAAATTCTATTAACGCATGTAGATGCATTCATGCCCTTAATATCAGAAATAAATGATGCAATGGAAGAATTATATTTTCTGGGCATGTCATCCCTGGCAACGACGCCAACTGATAATTTCAAATTTAGGGGTTTGATTCATCGGTTGTAAATAAATTTATTTAATAAAAACATCTTTAAGCGTACTTCAAAGTATTTAGCTAATGATGAGTATGGATTGACATGGATGCAGGACCAAATGCCACGCGTAAACGTGGCCAACGCATGCACCTGTGACACACGTGTGTTCACGACTGATAGAAAAAGAAATAACAAAATACGAATGTGGCTTGCATGACGCGACACCACGGTAGGTGCATGAATATTATAGTAAATTATATTTAAATAATATAGTAATCAGGGCCTTTCTATTTTTCCAACCAGAAGAGTACCAAGAATCTATTATAAGCATGAGCTGGGAAGACGAAGTGGCATGGAATTTGAATGACGAGATAGTTCAACTGAAAATGGAGAAATAGGAAGCGTCAAAGACGATGACAAGGAGGTAGAAAAAATCCAAGGGCTAGGATTGCTCCAACTTCAGGCAGAGATATCTAATGATCTATAGCTCCAATTGAGCTGAAAGTTTTTGCACCATTTCATCTCCCCTGCATGTCTTCATCCATTCCTCTGATCTATGAATAGAGGTATGGATCACTGCAAAACTTATACTCATCTTGTTTCCTATTTGTGTAGGCTGATTGAAAGATGGTGAGGTTTGAGATCCATCATGTCTGTTATTGGTGCCATGTGTATTTGAATAAGCATTAGAGAGAAGGGGAGCTTACTGATACTCACAAATTGCCATGATCCTCACGGAACATATGGATCTAAGATAAGTGTTTTTCCTTATGTTGCCTTTTTCCCGATATCATTGTTAGTTTAAGTATGTTTATCATTCTCTTTTGAGCATTGTTTCGCTCCCTTGCGCACCAATTATCTCATCTCCCACTCTACCATCACATTGTTTACACATTTGATCACTATCATATCTGTCACATCCTCTTTCTTATTCGTATAACACATCTAATAATTATACTTTTACTTCCTCCTTCTTAACTAATTCAAGGTGAAGGGCAGTATTACATCTTTTTATTCGACATCACTAGCTTGCCTATTTTATTCTCGTCTTTATCTCTTCTCACAACGATAATCACTATAGTAAGAGAATTAATTCCATAATCATCTTTACCTCTGAAGACGATCCATACTCATTACTAGATAAATATTCTTAAGTATGGTTAGAGATGTTATTCTTGAATAATCTTAATAACCAACAGCAAATTAAAACCTCTAAATTTGAGACTATCACGTGTAACCATACCTTGGATATTTTTATTTCCCTAACCCTGCAGCTATAGCTAATTTGGATTCGAATGCCTTGGCTTGGATGTTAATAAATATACTTCATGCAATAGAATACTTTGAAAAAAATTAAAATTGCATTAAAAAAACTGTTGATCAAATTGCATAGTATTTGTGATTTCTAGGAACATCAAGTGATATGTGTTCCCTCTGGACTTATCTACACCATCCTTGGCATGTTGAAAGTCCACCTTCACTAAGATGAGCCCCGTTCATGCTCCATTCTATCTGGAAAGCCAAATGGCATCCTGATTGCATAGAAAAAGGAGAGGAACCATGAGGAGAAGAGATAATAAGGGGAAGCGCTATATACACCTTTTTCCTGGGTGAATTTTTTTTAAGGCTTCTCCTTTTCATATTGTCCAATTTTTTTCAATGACCCCATAACTGTTAGTATATAGTCTGACCTCCAAAGGTATTTGCATGTCACCCTCGGGGACCATGTAGCAGTCTACATAACGACTCAAGTTGCTAGTTAACGTTTAACGGGCTTCCAAATTAATTGTCTATATACACATATCAACTAGTTAATGAGAATTTGATTTGTACCAACCAATATGTTCAGTTTCCATCTTGTATGGTGGGAAGCTACATCACATGCTTCATAACAAATTGTCTCTATGACCACCTACAATGTACACACAGTACAACATTTTGTTGATGCTATTAGGAGAACTTAGTTTGTGGTTAACTATCAAAATCTAATCATCCATCCGAATAATTATGCAGTATATTAAAAAATAATTAGAGAAGTCTTATCTAGTGCTCAAGTATGTGAGCAGATGTAAATGGCTTTAATGCATCGTATTTCTTTACATATCACGTCATATGATGAGAACAAATGGTCCCATATTAACCATTGAATCATCTTCATAAACATTTTATTGCACCCAAATGACGATTATTTAGATTTCACCGATTAGCATGGCCTGAGGACATAAACATTCAGGGTGAAATCTGTTTCTTCACATTGCATAGATGGGCAAATTTGATATTAAGAGTGAGGGCCCCCATTAAAAATAACAAGTAGAAGCTGACAGATTTGAATAATCGGAAGTCAAATGTTATTAGAATAAAGTATACAAATGAAATTCATAGTTATGATACATTTCGGCAGTAAGTTCTAGAATTTTTAATGCAGGCAGTAATTTATTATTTAGGAGCCTATAAAAAGATCACAGTTCAATGAGATCAAGATAAATATGGAAGTCATAGAATAACATAGCAAAAAAAGTCAAGGTTAATAAAGTAAGGAGCGATTAGGCGGTGGCCTTAGAATAGATGAGGAAATTGGTTAGATACCTGTGGGACGGTGAAATGAGAACAGATATTTAAGATTTCATTAAGAGATGATGTAGAAGGACACGGTTTGATTGTGGTCCAGTTTTACAAAAAACCTAAATCTAGTCTTGAAGTTTGGTCTGGTCTTGGTCTCAGTCAGGTCTTGGTTTGGTCAGGGCCCGCTCGATCATGTTGATTCGTCAATGTGAAAGTGAATGTCATGTTGGCTTGGTCTATTTATTGCATCAAACTAGACGCCATGTGAATTACACCTCAGGTGCACAAGTAGTGTTTGCTAACGAGATAGAGAGAAAAATAGAGGGAGGATTGTGATGACTATAACTATGTCATAAAATAATAAGGTAATTGCCATTAATCAAATCATTATTTGCATGCATTATTTCCACATTTACCATTCAAAACATGATTTTTACTAACCCCACTTGGTTTAGAGAATCAAGTGGATTGGATCTTATCTTTCATTTAAATGAGTACAGATGTAGATGAAATCCAACAAAGAAGGCACCTATTAAAAAGCCATGACTTACAATATCTACAAGATGAAGGCCAATTTCTCTAAAGACTAAAAGTCACTTACTTGGGCCAGCCCAAGAAGCCCAAAAAGTCCAAGAAATGTGCCCAATAGAGGAAACCTATAAACACTCCTTCAAAGAGTCATTTAGGGCTGTCTGGAATTTCTGCCAAAACAGGTTAGGGCTTGGAGAGAAGAGGCTGCACACCCTCTAAGAGCTGATGAGCATTGGATTTGGGGGTGAGAAGCACGCTGAGGAGTAGCTTGAGCAAGACGATCACCACCTCGCCGCAAGGACCATGACACAAGGTTAGTGTGATTGCTTGAGTTTCAGCGATCGTATAATCCCCCCTCTAAGACAATCTAGGTTGGGTTGGAAAGCACAAGGCAGTGTCTTTCCAACATCTCCAATCGAAATTGTTCATTGTTCTAGGTTAATTTCAAGTTTGTTTGTTCAAATCACGTTCTCTTTTCATCCGTTTCTCAATTCATCTCCTGCGCACAAAGCGCCGCGCATAGCCAAGAAGCCACGTACAGCCCCCTGCGCATAGAGCGCCGTGCACAGGCAAGCCCGCGCGCAAGCCGCGTGCAGCCCCGCGTGCAAACATGCCCCTCGCGCAGCCCTGTGCGCAGGAAGCCGCCGCAGCCCGCGTGCAGCAGTGCGCAGCCAAGACTGTGCGCAGGAAGCCACGTGCAGCCAAGACCACACGCAGCTCCATGCACAGAAGTCCGCATGCAAGAAGCCCTGCGCAGCCCGCGCATAGACACGCCTTGCGCGCAGCTCCGCGCACAAAAGTCCGCACGCAGGAAGCCACACGGAGCCCTGCGCACAAGAAACAACTACAGCCCGCGTGCAGCTGCGCGCAGCCAAGACTATGTGCAGTAAGCCGCGCGCAGCCCCGCGTGCAGAGAACCATGCACAGCCAAGAGGCTGCGCCCTTGGTTGACGCTCGCTCAAAGCTACAGGCGCAAGCCTGTAACTGAGTAGTTAAAGGCGAGAGCCTGTAACTGAGGAATAGATTTATACATATTCTTCTAGGGATTAGATTTTCTAAATCTAATGTTCTGAAGAAATTCTCTAAATTTCACTGAGAGCAATCTATAACTTAATTACTGAAGATTATTCTACGAAGTATTACTGAAGATCTTAGAATTTACTGTTAGAGTAAATTATAAGATATTGATATGACAAGTTAAACTGAAAATAATTACTATTTCATTACCTCCTCCTTGTGGTTCGACACCTACCTCGCTCTATTGCTGTGAGGTTAATTTTAATTGCTGACTGTCTCAATACTCACACGACTAACTAGTAAAAAACAAGTAAACACACCATAATTTGAGATTATCAGACTATAATTAGAGTGGGAAAGAGTGTGATGAGAAGAGAGGGAGAGAGGGAGATAGGGAGAGAGGGAGAGCGTAAGACATAAAGGGGGGGAAATAATGAGAGAGGGAGAGAGGGAGAGGGAGGATGAGAGGATGATAATGAGTGAGTGATAGAGAGAGTGAGAGAGTGAAATACGGAGAGAATAAGAGTGAGACAAGTAGAGGGTGGGAGAACAACAGAGTAAGCGTGAGATGGTCCAAGAAGGAGAGAATACAAGGGAGACAGATTAAGAGGGTGAGTAAGAGTTTGAGACTAAGAAAGAGAGTGTGAGTTTAAAAGAGGAGAGAAGGATAAAGAGTTATAGATTGAAAGTGGGAGAGGGGGAAGTGAGAGGGAGAGAGTGAAAAGGCAAGGGACTGCGTGAGGGAGAGAGGGAGCAGGTGTGAGGGGGGAGAGAGGCAGCATATGAGTAATTGAGAGGTAGAGAGTGAGAACGGGAGAGAAGGCGACAAAGGAAAAAAGTGAGGGAGAAAAGATAAGGGTGAGAATGGGAGAGATGGAGAGTGTCGAGAATGTCAAATCCCCCATCCCTAAGTTTCAGGATTGTGGGGACTGACTTGGTGCATCCTAAAAAGTAGGATGGCTTAGCACATCATAGAAAATAGGATCATGCCTAGTATTTAAGGGGCATTTAGGCCATTCGTTGTGGCCACAAAAGGCGCCGCATTTCTCTTGTTTTGTATACCAATGAATGCCTCATTATTGTATTCTCCTTGATCCATTTTGAGTTGAGTTGAGTAATCTTAAATGTTCTATTGAACTAGAAATCTCTCCTTCCCTCTCTCTCTCTCTCCTGGAGTTGGTGCTCTCTTGATGGTGACGACAAGAGGACGTGACAAGGCTTGTGATGACCTCTTAGTGTTTTGTCATCGTATAGGCTTGGTGTTCATCCTCCACATTTTCTGCAGTTGTTCACATCCAAGTACACTACCGCGAGTGTTTGCGCCTAATAGAGAGCGCGATAGCGAGAATGAAGTTGGGAGAATGGTAGAGAGGAAGAGAGTGGGGAGGAAGAGATGGAGAGTGTGTGATGGAGCACATGAAGCCATCCTTTTGGTGACCTTTTGGTGCCACACGTCATCTTCCCGAGTATCTTAGCCGACTACCCCGACGGGTTACGTTCTTCCGGATGCTTACGGCAGCTCCGTGCGACTGTTCCCCCTTGGTCGCACATTGACCCTCGGGGGTTTTAGGTGTTGCTCGCTCGCTTCTGGGGTGTCTCAGCGGGTTATCTCAAGAGTCAACACCTGTGAACCGGCCAAGAGAGGAGGGGACCCATCATTGTCGCCACCCGGTTGGCCTATTGTCCCAACTCACCATGTGGTGTTGTGTAGAGCGTGCTAACACATGCCAGGCTATTTTCCACCATTTCCGAGGTCCACTATCATCGTCCACTGCCTGATGCTTTGCCTAAGGGGTGGGTCTTGACAGGGACATCTGGTGCCATCATATATTAACCAGTTGTTCACGATCCCAATCGATCCAAGTATGCGCATTAGTGCTAAGAGCGCACCTGTTCTGAAGCTGCCAGGTGCGGCTCCCTCGCACCACTATGCGCCCACACTATTCAGGATGGTGCCTATCTTGCTGTATTTGTGACCTCGTTGCCTTGCCGCCACAAATCGTGCCCGCCAAGCCACTGCTATTCGGCTGCCATTCTCTCCCTCGTATGCACGCCTTTCATCTCTGCCAACCCACTCCAGTGCCTTCCATCAGTTGAGCTACGCTAGATTCCTCCCTAGCCCGCATCCGGCCATCAACCTGCACTGACCGCTGCATCATCGAAGGTTTGGCGATGAGTGACTCACCGACGAGGTACCTCGTCCCCCTCACTTGTCTGTTATATTATATTCTCTAGTAGGCTTTTGACTGCACTCCACCATGCTCAGGTTTGTTTAGGTGAGAAGGTGACATTTGAGAAAACTATGATGAATTGAGTGTCTTCCTAGTTACCGGTCGAGCCCGTCTATTACATGGGAGCGTTGACAAAAATATTCCTTTCATCATCGTAGTCATCGTCCTCGCTCTAACAAGGGTCATAAGGTCACCATAACCATCACCGGTCCCCCATCCAGAGCCCAAAACTTGGTGAATACTCGCGAGTCAGGGCCTGCACGTACATCTTCCTAGGTCACACGTCATCACCTAGTTACATATCCTCCTTAGGGGATTTATCCGTCGGATGGCATCGTTGATGACGTCTGGCAACATCTAGGTTTTTGAGCATCATCTTGATACCTGACTGGACGACATTCCCACTAACGTCTGGCATCTGTGTGAGAAAGGGTGAGAGAGAGGGAGAGAGGAGAATGAATGCACAGAGAGAGGGAGAGAAAAAAAAGAGAATGAGAAGGAGAGAAGCGATTGAGAGGGGGAGAGAGGATGGGAGGTAGGAGAGATCGAGAGGGAGAGGGGAGAGTGGGAGCAGCAGAGAGGGTGAGAGAGAGGAGAGAACGAGAGGGAGAGGAGAGAGTAAGAGTGAGAGAGAGAGGGATGGAGAGAGGGAGAGAGCAGAGTGAGGGAGTGAGAGATATAGGCAGAGAGGAAATGGGTGAGAGAGATGGGCAGAGGGACAGAGGGAAAGAGCGACAACGATATGAATAGAGAGTGATAAAGCGCTAAAGGGAGAGAGAAAGATAACGAGATGGAGATAGAGAGATAGACAGAGAACTAGATGGAGAGAGTGAGAGCAGGATAGAGGCTGAGAAAGAGAGAGGGAGAGAGAAAGAAATAATGAGACCATGAGAGGGAGAGCCGGGCAGAGGGCGAGAGAGAGGGATAGAGTGAGAGAGAAGGAGAGGGAGAGGGATAGCAGGTAGAGGGTAGGAAGAGAGGCAAAGAGTGAGAGAGAACAAGAGGGATAGCAAGGTGGAGGGTGAGAACGAGGAGTGGAGGGCGAGACAGAACGATAAGAAGAGTGGATGATGGGAAGAGGTGGAGGGAGAGAGAGAGAGAGCAGGAGAGGGAGATGAGGACAGAAGGAGAGACCACGTGGGAGAGAGAGAGAGGAGAGAAGAAGAGAGGGAGAGAGGACGACGGGGACAGAGAGAGAGCGAGCAGGAGAGAGGGATAGAAGAAGAGTGGGAGAGAGGATGACAGGGACAGAGAGAGAGAGAGCAGGAGAGAGGGATAGAAGAAGAGTGGGAGAGAGGATGACAGGGACAGAGAGAGAGAGAGCAGGAGAGAGGGATAGAAGAAGAGTGGGAGAGAGGATGACAGGGACAGAGAGAGAGCGAGCAGGAGAGAGGGATAGAAGAAGAGTGGGAGAGAGGATGACGGGGACAGAGGGTCAATCGTAAACGCAGTATCCAAATGATTTACAGTGTTAGATGTAGCAGAGATTTTTGAACTCATAATTAGTATATCATCCACTTGTATCAAAATACAAATGGGATCAGGTTGTGAATTCAAACATGAGGACGTAACAGTTTTTGAACCCACAAAGTGAGCTTTTTAAAGTGAAAAGTAAATTTTGTAATCCACGTCAATAGATATTGTTTTAAACAACAGAGAGATTTCTTCAAATGACATACATGATTAGGATATAGTTTATCTTTAGAACCTGGTGGTTGTTCCATGAAAATTGTTTCAGGCAAGTCACCATGAGGAAAGGCATAAGATACATCTAGTTGATGTGTCTTTCAATTTTTGCTAACTGCTAACGATAACATTAAGCAAATAGTACTGTGTTTAATAGCTGGGCTTAAGGTTTCATTAAAGTCCAACCCTTGTCTCTGATTATATGCTTTTGCAACTAAACAAACTTTATACTTTTCTATTTTACCAGTGGGTTTATACTTTCGTTTATAGGCCCACTTGCATCCAATTATATGAGAATTGGGATTTTCTGCAACCAAAACCAAATATTAAGATATCATGGCTTGCATCCAATTGTTACCTTTGGATGCAGTAGTAAATAAAGAAGGCTCAATAATTTTATTTTAGTTAACATTCAAACATTCTCGAAATTTGTATCTAGTTGATGAATGAAATAGTTGTTTAGAGATATTGGAATATTGTTGTTAGCTAAATAAGATATTTGCAATCTCACATTCACATATACATTTATATTAAAGAGTTTTTTTTTCAAGATAACATCTGATTCAGCTGTCTAATCAAAAGTAGATACAATATCGGGTCACTTTTCAATCAGAACACTAAGAAAGTTGTTAATTGTATTATTGATCGGAAATGACTCGTTAGAAAAAAATATGCAGGGGAAATGTTAGTTGAATTAGTATGCAGCTGATCAGATATGTTATTCATACAATTGGGTGTCTGATTAGAAACTGAATTTGCTACCACTGTAGTTTTAGATCACACATTGTTATTAGAAGATACAAGGTAAACATGTGTGTCAATATCATAATATTTATTTTGATGACAACCCAATATTCCTCTTGTATGATTATTCTGAACTAATAAAAATAATAAGTAATTTTCATTAAAACAACATAAAAAGTAACAAGAAGAGTTTACCTGAATGGAAAGAAAGCCCTCTATATCCAATGTGCATTCAACTATATCCCAATAAAATATACCTTTCTGATCTGAGTTTGACTTTTTTATGAGCATAGGGTTTCAGATAAAGATAACATAGACGACCAAAGGTTATGAGGGGAGAATAGTCTGGCTTCTTATTAAAACAACTTCATATGGCGACTAGTTTTTACGTACTGGTGTAATTAATCAATTTATAAGAAAAACTGATGGAGTAACGGCTTCATCTCAAAAAAATTTAGGCATATAAGTATGATTTAACATTGCAAGAGATGTTTCAATTATATGTTGATATTTCCTTAAAGTAGTGCCATTTTGTTCGGGGGTCTGAGGAAAAGATTCCCGATGAACCATTCTCGCTGTTTTTGAATGGGAGTTGGAGATATTGATATTCTCCATCTCAACCCGATAAACCATTTGATAGAAGATATTTTCTGAAATTTGAGAAATATAGATTGAACATCATTTTTATTGTCAGAGGAAAAACCAAGTGATTACTAAAACTATTGATGAAAACAACATCATATGAATAACCAGAATGTAAAATAGCTAGGGAAGGTCCCCATAAGGCAGAGTTGAAAATTTCAATACATTTACTATAAATGTGATTAGTTGAGGAAAATTTATGAGTTAAAGGAATGTTGCAAAATCCACTTATAGTTTTATTATCTTATTGTGAAATAGGAAGTCCAAAAATATTATTATGGTAGATAAAACATTAAACTTAGGGTATCCAGTCCCAGAATGTAACATTTTTTATGACACCTTTTCCCCAATCAAATCAGCTTTGGCAGGTTTGCGAGTTTCCACTTAGCAATACCTGTCCTTATTTCTACATTTGAGTATAATCGGGTAGGTTGTTTTGTCCTTCACAATACAATAAAAGTCATGAAATTTGACGAATACTTTGTTATCTCCAGTGAGATTATAGATAGATAACAGAGTCTTGGTAATATCCGGTACATGCAGAATACCTTTCAAATAGAGTTTTATACTTGAAGTAGACATTTTTGGGGAACCAGTAAATGAAATTTTCAAACATGTACCGTTACCCATTTGGAGCTGATCATTCAATTAATATAGATGTTGTTGAGTCAATCTATTTTTATCTGTTATGACATGATACATTGCTCTAATCGAAGAGTACCATCCCTGATTTTCTGAAGAGGTTATAACAAATGCTGGACCATTAGCTTGTTGATTGTGTTTCAATGATCTTTTAGTTTTAAAATTTCTTTGTATTATAGTGATTCCAAATTATGACCACAGTTGACACCGAGCTTAAAAGGTTTGATTTGTTCCTCTTCCTTGTATTGGACTTAGAAAGAAATTTCAATTTTGAGCATAATCTCTTTATTGGTTGTAGGTAGTTGTGGATTCTTATGAGTCTGCATATTTTAGCCACGGGAGGAAGTTCGTGCATATCTTACTCTGGCTCAAATATCAAGAATGCTTCATGCCATTTAAGGTTAGCAATACTGATGGCGCACGGCATCAAGGGTCATCGACGACATCGTCCATACTGCCGGTCACCGCCATCGAAAGCTGGGTGAAGAGATGCTCGATTATCCTGTTTCGTTGTTTTCCTAGTCGTGTCTCGTGTTTACCATATTTGTCGTCCTGTTTTTCGTCACACTGCGACGCATCTCGTGTCCGCGTTTTCATCATCACGGGAAGGGGCCTCTAGCCGTCTCCCCTTTTCCTTTATTATTTCACTCTTCATCTTCATTTTGTTATGAGGGGGGCCCATTATAGAACAGCCCCCTTAATGGACCCCTTTCTCCCCTTGGTTGACACAATTTGGGGGGCCCATTTCCCTTCCCCTTTATAAGAGAAGAGAGGGCGCCGTAAAGAATTAGACAAGGAAATTTGAAGGTAGTTGTTTAGCCTGTTCTTGGTCTCACCCCTTTGATCAAAGAAGAAAAGACCAGAAAGGGAAGGGGGAACATGAAACGAGAAGGCAGGGAGGAGGCATTCCACCATATCATTGGAATTCCAAAATCCTAATCGGAGGAAATACAAGGATTGACCGTCCGCTGGGAGAGCCATACCCTCCTAGCCACCGTCAGATAGCCACAATTTGAGCTGTGCACTGACCATCCACCGTTAGAAATCAGGCCGACGAGCCTGACAACACGCTAGCATAGAATGACTGGAATATCTCCTTGATCTCCCTCGGTGGTTTTGTAGGGACCTGATTGTGCCGGTAGCGTGGAACAATCCAGTGCTGGTATTTGGATTAGCTGTGTGACGCCTATTGATCAGTAGAGTCCTTCTCCCAGTTAACGGAACCTTGGTGCTGACGACAGGCGTGAAACACCACTAGGCATGTGAGATGGGCCACGATGTGGATGTCGACGGTGCCCAACTGAAAAATTTTCAGTAGTGGTGTGATTCTGTTGGGAGAACGTGGCATGACACCCGGTCTTCACCGACGAACAAAGTCTCTAGACTCCGTATTGGTTACTCCGGCAGCTAATGCTCCCCTTCTAGCCTTGCCTGCCGTTACCACGCCGTTGTCAAACCTTGGTGTTTATCTCTGCTCAACACTAGCTGAGATTCCTCAATCCCCTTGCACCGCGCTGGGCTCCCATTTTGTCGTGGTTTCTCTCTCCCTAGGAGCTGATTCATTTCAGTCAACCTTCCTTACAACCTCCGACAGTCGCTGCATATTCGGACGGGCATTCTACTAATATGGCGAACACCCGTGCCGCGTGCTCGCCACAGTCATCCGTCTTTGTCGGTACTGCGCTGCCCCAAGAGCCGCGCCGATTTAGGGCGCCTTTGGCTTGAAGCACGACCGTTGCGCGCTCGCTTCCTCCTCCTCCGACCTTTACGTATAGCTCCAACATTACTGCTCGTTGAGCAGCCGTCTGCTCTCCGGCGTCTCTCTGCTCCACCCGCTCTGAATCGGTGCCGAGGTCAAAAAATTCTGCACCACGAGCCACGTTGACGAGGTACGTCGTCCGCTCCAGTCGCTCGTTTAATTACCGCTTGGAGTTTACGTTCATCTTGACTCCACCGCGCTCGGGCTAGGTAGGTGAGAGAGGCAAATTGAGATAAAACTACGACCTTTTGATTGTCTTAGCGGTACAGATGGGTACGTCTGATACGTGTGAGTCCAACGGACGGAATCCGTTCCATCGTGGACGTCCTCGTCGCTCCGATGAGGTTTGAGAGGCCACCATCGCCCTCACCTGGGGACCCAATCCAAGCTTGGAGCTCGGCGCCTCCCTCAAGTCGGAGCCTGATAATTCAGATTTTGGGGTAATTCATGATGAGCTAACTTCATTAATTAGTGTAGTTGGTTATTCGAATTAAAACAACAAAAAATTATAATAACATTACTAGCGTAGGGGCAGTAAGGGTCGATCCAGAGAGAGCAAGGGTTTTTCTTAATGAATTTATGCTTTAATTATATATATTTTAATGATTTTAGAAGTAGGTTTACTACATAGGAAGATAAATAACTAATTAAATAAAAATATAAAACAAAGAAAGTTAAAATATAATTATAATATGTCTAATAATATTAGTAGGCAAAAAATACCTTTTTCAAATCTTTTAGGAGTATTTTAAAGCCAAAATAAAACAGGAAAGGAAACAGCTGGTGCTCTGGACTTGGTCAAAATTTGGCTAAGTCCAGATGCCAAATGGGGAAAGTGGCTTGGTAGAGGAGAGAGAAAAAAATTGCCTGCACTAACTTCACTCTAGAATGAGTTCTAGAATGAATTTGTGAGTGTGGTTGGATGCGTTGGAACCGTCTGGATATTGGCTAGCTGATATAAACAAAATACAAAAAGTGAACAGAAAAGACTGAAAATGGAGAAATAAGAAGGTAACCTCTTTGTCACGCCCTCCAAGGCGCAAGGGACTTCTTCTTCTCCTTTCTACCAGGTTCTTCAGCCCTGGATGCTTCCTGCTCAGCCTGGCACTCACTAAGGTGAATGGATCTATGACTCAATTGCACTTAGGCCACCAAACATTGCTTTGGATTGAATCACAAGATGAATATTACAATAGAGTGAAGGGGTTTATATAGGGAGAGAGAACAAATGAGAGCCATTGGATTTTTAATACAATGGATGGCCAGATCTTCTTTTCAGGGTCATGATCCACATCCATTATGGTCCTCCAATCAGCATTGAGACATTTTAAATACCCCAGGGACGTTCGAGACTTCTTTCCTTAATTAGCATTAAAGGTGCTATCTTTAAGTCTCCACCCTTGGATGTTTTATGGATTGAATGGCTGGATCTTCTTCTCTGGCTTAGATCCACATCCAAGGGTGTCCTCCAATCAGCATCTAAGCACCTAAAATGGGCATAAATAATCATGACTGGACCTTCCCCCTGCCCTCCTTTCTTTGGCCCATGATGCCTCCCATAGTGGGCTTAGTGGAGGTTTCTTAGTGGGCCTTTAGAGTATAGCCAGCTGTCTTGATTTGGGCCTCCTTTCTTTCCCAGGGTTATGGGTGAGACTGCTACTTTGGTCCAAATAGCTTCTTCTTCTTCATTTAATTATCCCCTTTATTCATGAAATTTTCACCTAATTCCTGCATCTTCCACATAAACTAAGAAGAGAGTGAGATTCATTCCACTTAACTCATTGAATTAAGTGGGGTTAGTCCCACAAATGACAATAATTAACTCTAAATTAGAAAAAGGTGATTTTATTTCATGATTTTTCACAACTTAACATAGATGTTGATAATATATCCAGATAAAGATAAAGAAGTAGATAAATTAGCTAGAATTGCACATATATATTATTATCATTTTGGATTTATCAAATACCCCCCAACTTAGACCATTTCTAGTCCCTTAGCAATGCCCTTAGATTTTCTTTGGACTTCCCCTTTTGCCTCTACACCAAGAACGCATCTGCATGAAGCGTCAAGTTTATCAATCACATATCTAGATGAGCATTTTCCTTCGACAATCTAGGTTAAAACCTTTGCAGGAATGCATGAAATTTTTCCTCATGGTCTGGGCAGAGATTGTGGTCATAATAGGGCAGCTTACTTCTCTCTAGGTTCAACACCATAAAAAAAAGATTTTCTCACTTCACACATCTAACTGGGCCTCACCCCTCTTGGTTCACTCTCTCACAAGAGAAAGAGCTACCTAAGTGGTGATGTCCCTACCAGCTTTATCAGACCTGAAATAGAGAGTATGCACTCTTCTCCTCTTAGTACGAGCACAAGGTAACAAGGTGTGTTGAGAACTGGCTTCCTATCTACTCTAAGGTCGAAGAGAGATGAGAAGGATCGTTTAAGGAGAATGGGCAAAGTCTGAATTAAGAAAAGTAGGAGGAATGATAAGCCAAAAATAGGGGTAAATTTTATGCAATTTTAAACCCTTGTCGTTGTCAATTTTAGCTTATACAATAAAATTTATAAAAACTCTACTTAAGATGTGTAGTGATAAGTACGAGTGTCGTCCAAGGGAAGCTAGTAAGGAATTCAATTTGATAGTTTTCTTGGTAATTCAACCCTAATTCGAGTTAATTTGATCTTCAATGAAGATCAAACCACCCTAATTAGATGAGAAATTTAGAAAGGGGGGTAGAAGAGATGGGATGAATAGAAGAAATAGGGAGCTCAGAATTGGCTTCTTTGATCCAAAGAAAAAGGGTCAAAGGGGTCAATTAGAGAGGTTGAGAGGGAAATTTTGATTTGAGTTGGTTGGTTTTGTAGGTCTTATAATTCAGAAAGAACTACACAATTAGATAATACAAAAGGAAATTTACTCTCCTAGAAATTGAAGTTTTTTATAGTTTTTTTTTTATGTGCACTTGGAATAGCTAGGTAAATCTCTCATTCTCTCCTCTCAACCTCAGTAAGGGCTTGTACCTTCTGCTCAAGCCTAGCGATTTAGAAGTTCAGACCAAGATCAAGAAGAATGAAGAAGAAATTTCACTAAAACATCATCCAAAATACATTAAAAGTTCAAATACAAACAAGAAAAAGGTACCACATAGGTTGATCCAAGCTAGAGGTCCTCTCTATCTTGCAACTCTAATAGAGCACCATCAAGATTGACCCCCTCCTCTCGAAATTTGGCTTTTATACTTAGGTTAATGGTAAAAATTATGATTTTACCCCTAATTAGTGATTAATTTTTATCTTTCAATATAGGATTGTTCTTGATGATCCAACCAGGTAGAAAGAAGGGATCAAGATGAGCAAATCCATTAAAAAATCATCTCGATCGGACTTCTGGATCAAAATTTATTAATAAATGAATTTAAACCAATTTTAACCATTGGATTTAAATCGTTTATTTAAATATTTTATTTTGAAACACGCAATGATGTGTTGAGCGTTTATGGGTCGGTGACATTTCAAGTTCTAAGGGGGGATTCATTCGTGTTGCACCACGTTCCCCCCCCCCCCCCCTAGTGGCCTCTATCATTGCCCGTCGTTGGATTCTCATCCAACGGCTATGATGAGGCCACGTCGTTGCCCACAAGGGTCGCCATGACATTTTACATATAAATCCTTTGTGAAACGAAAAATTGCCGCCCGACGCCGCCCAAAAATAATTGCGTATATACCCGTTGCGCATTCTCTCTCCTCTGGTTTTTTTCCTAAAAAATTAAAACAAGTATTATATAATTGCAATAAAACTCTAGAATATTTTAAATAATATCTTCACGCCTGCAACCACGACCGAGAGCTGTTTTGAGGGTATCATCGCAAAAAATTTATACAAAAAGGCCCTCCAAAGTTTGAAAATAATCTTAATACTCATTTTTTCCTTATAAATATACTTTTTTTTTCTTAGAAAAATGCATTTCTTCTTCAAATAAATCTCAGAAAAATCCTAAGAAATCATAAAAATTCATAAAAAAATCCTAGAAAATTCTAGAAAATTCACTGATGCATCCCCCTACTGATGAATATCAAAATTAAATATTTAAATTTCCATTTTGATTCAAAAATAATTATTTCAAGCTCAAATAAATCCCTTAAAATTCATAGAATTAACAAAAAATTAAGGAAAAATCAGAAATCACTTGAAAACAGTATTTTCGTGCAAATAGATGATAAACACCATTTTAAGCTCTTTAAATGCATAAAAGTGTTCTAATAGCATGAAATAAAGACCGAATTTAGGGTGTTATCACATACCTAATATTTATGTTAGTGAATCAAGTGGAAATTTAAAATGTGTAAATGAATAATTGGGTAAATGGAAATTTTTCATGTTGGAAACTTTAAGAAATTTTAAGGAAAAATGTTGAACAATTTTTAACTGAATTGACCCCATTATTTGGTTCTTCCACATCATTTATTTGTATAATATTTTTATTATTGATTTAACTGCGGATTTAAAATATGTTTATTACTAATTGGGTAAGTGTAAACTTTTTATGTTGGAAAATTCAAGAAAATGTTTAAAGAGTTTGAAAAATTTATACCACTATTTATACCACTATTTGGTTCTTTAATATGGTTAATACCCCTAATACTTGTATTAGAAAATTAAGTGCAAGTTTATAACATGTATATTACTAGTTAGGTAAGTGTAATTTATTTTTGTAAAAAAATTCAAGAAATGTTTAAGAAAATGTTGAATATTTTTTTTAACAAAATTGACCCCCACTATTTTGTTCTTTAACATGGTTTACATACCCAATATTTATCTCGGTGAGTTAAGTGCAACTTTAAAATATGTGTATTACTAATTGGGTAATGGTAATTTTTTTATGTTGAAAAATTTAATAAAGTTTAAAAAAAAAATGTTGAAATTTTTTTAACAAAATCAACCCCTACTATTTGCTTTTTTAACATGCTTTACATCCCTAATGCTTATATTAGTGAATTAAGTGCAAATTTGAAGTATGTATATTACTGATTTGGTAAGTGTAATTTTTTATGTTGGAAAATCAGGAACTTTTTAATAAAAATTTTGAAACTATTATAACAAAATTGACCCCCACTATTTTGTTCTTTAACATGGTTTACATACCGAATATTTATATTAGTGAGTTAAGTGCCAATTTTAAATGGGTGTATTAAGAATTGGGTAAATATATATTTTTTATGTGGGAAATTAAAGAAATTTTTAGGAAAAATGTTGAAAATGTTTTAACAAAGTTGGCCCCCACTATTTGGTTCTTTAACATGGTTTATATACGTAATATATATATATATATATTAGTGAATTAATTGCAAATATGAAATATGTATATTATTATTTGGGTGAGTGTAAAACGTTTGTGTTGGAAAATTTTAGAAGTTTATTGGAAAATGCTGCCAAAGTTTTTATCAACATTGACCCCCACTATTTCGTTCTTTAATTTGGTTTATATACTTAATATTTATATTACTGATTTAGCTGCGAATTTGAAATATGTATATTACTATCTAGGTAAGTGTAAATTTTTGATGTTGAAAATATCGAGATATTTTAAGAAAACTGTTGAACCATTTTTAACAAATTGATCCACTCTTTTTGGTTCTTTAACATGGTTTACATACCTAGTATTTATATAAGTAAATTAAGAGCTGATTTGAAATATGTATATTACTAATTGGGTAAGTGTAAATTTTTTATGTCCACAAATTAAAGAAATATATAGGAAAATGTTGCAAACGTTTTATCATAGTTGACCACCACTATTTGGTTCTTTAAGATGTTTTACAGACCTATTATTTACATTAGTAAATTAAGTGCAAACTGGAAATATATATATTAAATAATTGGATAATTTAAAATTTTTGTTGAAATTTCAAGAAATTTTTAAGGAAAATGTTGCAAAATTTTTATCAAAATTGACCCCCACTATAGGGTTCTTTAACATGGTTTATAATTTATATATATATATATATATATGTATTTGATTTAGTTCCGAATTGGAAATATGTATATTACTACTTCGGTAAGTTTAAATTTTTGATAAAATTCAAGAAATATTTAGGAAATGTTGCATAATTTTTACAAAAGATGACTTTTGTTATATGTAACTGTCAAAATACGCCCTTCGTATTAGAATATTCCCACAGCTTTGTCAAAGGTTTGTGCTGACTTAGTCATCGCCTTCATAACAAAAGATAACAAATAAAAAATGAGGATTATGTAAAATATGCATAAAATGTAGTCAATGAAGGTGATGTGTACCTCAAGCACATGCGACCACCCCATATTGGCCATCCTCGTCATCCAACTCCACCTCCACAATATTGTACCATCCTTTGTTGTCTGCACACACCCAACACTTCACAATGATTAGTGTTTCGATGATTAGTGTATGTGACAATAGCGTTGCCCATTGAGAACATACGCTCAGCAGGAGCGCTTTTTCTACATATGTACAACTGCTCCCTTGTAATAGAAGCAAGCAAGTGGAAGCGTTTCGCCTTTGTGCTGGCCCACCAAGATAGTGGGGTGAACACTCCCTCATAAGGCACAACCTCTGTTAGAGAAATGGAGAGACAAAAATCACAGAGTGAGTGAGAATGAGAGAGAACGAGATCAAGAAAAAAAAGAGAGAAAGAATCACAGAGTGAGTGAGAATGATAGAGAGAGGGAGAATGAGAGAAATGAAGAGACAAAAATCACAGAGTGAGCGAGAATGTGAGAGAGGGAGAATGAGAGAGAAAGAGGAAAAGCAGCTGCTAGGCGGCTCAAGCGACGTCGTAGCTTGGTAGCGCGGGTGCAGGTGCAGCCAGGAGCTGTGGCAGGTGCGGGCTGTGGCACTAGCGCCTATGGGCATCACACGGTGTGGCACGAATGGCAGTGCACCCACAACGACCCCCCCTATGAGCAGAGCGCAACCGTGTGATAACTAAATGCGATGGTGCCCCAACGGCTAGTGCAACTAGTAGATGATTCGGCAATCAGGCGTATCAATGGTCCCACGTCCTCATATTAAGGATAGTTAAAACTTTGGGGCAAGCGTACTATTCAGCAGCGCCACATACCCGGAATCTGGGATGCCCGAAGATACTCTCAACAAAAGTGCACGTGTTCAAGTGGGGTACGTCCAAGTCGATGGAGATAGGTGTAGCACTTGGGCACTTTCAAAATGCAAATCAAGAGGCTTGCTTCTTCTCCCCAACTCCAATTCTCATCAGCTCTTGGAGGGTCTGCAGAACTCTCTTCTTCCAAGCCCTAGCCTGTTTTGGCAGAAATTCCACACAACCCCAAAATGATCTTTCAAGAGACTATTTATAGGTTTCTCTTTCTTGTGCTTCTTGGAGCTCTTTTTTTAGGGCTTTTTTCTTGTAAATTTCGCAAGCCTCTTTTGGTAAGATTCCTTCTTCCCTGTGTTTTCTCCACGTCTGTGCTTATAAAAACAAGAAAAAGTGAGATCTAATCCACTGGATTCTATGAATCAAGTGGGGTTAGTAAGTTCTGAAATAATGCACGAAAACAATGACAAACGTGGACTAAATGTAAACAAATGACACTTTGATGCTCGGTAAATCTTTGATTATTTTATGACATAATTAGAGTCATCATTGATCCAAAGAAAAAGGGTCCAAGGGTTCAATTAGAGAGGTTGAGAGGGAAATTTTGATTTGAGTTGGTTGGTTTTGTAGGTCTTATAATTCAGAAAGAGCTACACAATTAGATAATACAAAAGGAAATTTACTCTCCTAGAAATTGAAGTTTTTTATAGTTTTTTTTTTATGTGCACTTGGAATAGCTAGGTAAATCTCTCATTCTCTCCTCTCAACCTCAGTAAGGGCTTGTACCTTCTGCTCAAGCCTAGCGATTTAGAAGTTCAGACCAAGATCAAGAAGAATGAAGAAGAAATTTCACTAAAACATCATCCAAAATACATTAAAAGTTCAAATACAAACAAGAAAAAGGTACCACATAGGTTGATCCAAGCTAGAGGTCCTCTCTATCTTGCAACTCTAATAGAGCACCATCAAGAATGACCCCCTCCTCTCAAAATTTGGCTTTATACCTAGGTAAAATGGCAAAATTATCATTTTACCCCTAATGAGTAATTAAATTTTATCTATCAATGCAGGCTTGATCTCAATAATCAAACCATACAGATAGAAAGAGGGGATAAAGATGAGAAAATCCATTAAAAAAAACATCTGAATCGGACTTTTGGATTGAAAGTTATGAATAAATGAATTTAAACCATTATTAGCCATTGGATTAAATTCATTTATTTAATTTTTTCTTCTTTTAACCGCTCGCTGACGTGTCTCTTTTCATTGGCAGCGACGTTTCAACTTCTCTAGGCGGGCGTCTTCTCGTTGCGCCACGTACCCCCTAGCAAAAAATAAAAATAAACAAAAGC
The DNA here is from genome assembly GCF_029677425.1 of Wolffia australiana. NCBI lineage: Eukaryota > Viridiplantae > Streptophyta > Magnoliopsida > Alismatales > Araceae > Wolffia > Wolffia australiana. The sequence goes on along the minus strand of NC_135841.1, from coordinate 13,219,651 downwards.
AGGTAAAACCGATTATGCGTATAAATGGACCATGCACGTGGCGCATGGCTTTCTCGCGGCACGGACGAATCCGCACGCGCCACGTCACCGCCCGTGCGTGCGCATCGCCCGCGCCGCGCGGGCGGTGAACTTACCTGACGGAGCCAACCCCTCTTCAAGCCCCGTCGGATTCTCATCCGACGGCCACGATAGCGCCACGTCAACACGCGAGAGACTCTTTGGCCTTTTTTCGGCAAAGCCCTTTATAAAACTCGAAATTACGGGTGGACACCGCCCTTAAATATTTGTGTATATGTCTTTCCCGCATTCTCTATCCTCCGCTTTTTTTTATAAAACATTAAAACAATTCATAAACTATTTGCAATAAAACCCTGGAATATTTTAAATCATACCTTTAGTCACGACCGAGAGCTGTTTCGAGGATCTTTTTGCAACAAAACTTTGCAAAAGGGCCCTTCAAAGTTCGAAAATGATGTCAATACTTTTTTTTCTCTTATAAATATATATATTTTTCTTAGAATAAATGTATTTCCTCTTCAAATAAATCTCAGAAAAATCTTAAAAATTCGTAAACAATTCTAGAAAATTCACTGATTCATCCCTAAACTGATAAATCTCAAAATTAAATATTAAAATTGCCATTTTCATTGAAAAATAGTTATTTTGAGCTCCAACAAATCCTTGATAATTCATAGGATTAACAAAAAATTAGGGAAAAATCAGAAATCACTCGAAAACAATTTTTTCTTGTAAATATATGATAACAACCCCATTTTAAGCTCTTTAAATGCATAAATTTGTGCTAATAACATGAAATAAAGACCGAATTAAGGGTGTTATCATATACCCCCCTACTTAGACATTGCTAGTCCCTTAGCAACATCTTATTATTTTGCCACATTATCATTTCTTTTCATCCTGTAGGTCAGACAACGAGAGTTGGAAGTGTTAAGTGTATCAATCACTGGCTGAGCTAAAACACTAAATGACAATTTGAGCCACGACTTCTTCAGGAATGTGGGGTTCCTTTCTTCTTGGTTTGAATGCCTAAGTGGATGAGAAGGGAGTGTACTTGTTGCTAGGTATGACGCTATACTCCTAAGGTAAACTTTCTGCACTCATTTGAAGCTGGCCTCACGTCTCTCGCAAGCAAGATCACTCTTTCCCGGGGTGGCGGCCACCGAGTACTTGTCTCCGATAAGTGTTTCTCCAACCCAAGAATAGAGGCAGCCAAAATTTTTTTTTCTCCTCTTTAGTACAGAAAATGGAAGGTAACAAGAAGGATATAGGGCATAATTGTCGGGGTTGTGATGCAAGAGATGGAAATAACATGAAGGGGGTGGAGTAAGTGTTAAAAATGGGTGACGTATGGTCAACAGGATGTGGTGCTACCTACGATAACCTACTCCCAAGATTTTCAGAAGAAATGGGGGAGCTAGGAAAGATGGTACCAATGTGATGATAAAAAGATAGAGAACAATATGATCATGAATGGAATATTAACATAAGAAATTTGCGCAAGTCAAACCCCCCCTTTTCTCTTCGTCTTCTTCTTCTTTTTTTTTATTTCAACTGTATAGTTTTTTTTTTCTTTCTGCTTCTTCTTCTTTTCCTTTTTTTTTTAATATCGAAGAGGGGCATGACAAAAAATGAAACACTGTCTATCATCTAAATGGTTTTCAAACATCTTATCACAACTAACATGAGTGTCATAACAATCATATTGGTCTAGAGAGAAGGGACAGAAGAATATGATTTAGATAATGCAGAGTGAGTCATGGACAGAAAAAGAGTCGAAGAGGCAGTGTCGTAGTGATACCGTGGAAAGGGAGATAGACGTACTTGGGAGATAGGCATATCCTTGGTAGTGGAAGTAATGTGGATGATCGCTAGAATGCGAAATATACGGAAATGAGGTGGTGGAATCAAGTTGTGGTGGATGTGGCGTGAAGTGTGTGGAACAATGAGGTGGATGGAGATGATGTATTCTGTGCATAGGACTTGGAGAATGACTGCCCACTATTTTGAAATGAGAGTAGGCTAATGGTGGGGCAAAATACATAAGTGGGATCGGCTATTTGCAGCTGATGGAATGGGGGGTCTCAATTCACTCATCACTCTCCTTTGCAGCATAGAGCTTCTACCCTTAGACTTTCCATCATCTAATCACCTACTAGACACCCTACCCAATTTGAAATTGAACCCACATTGCTCAAAATCACGTGTGTTGCACCTCAACATGTTCTTGATCCGCTCTAAGAGATTAACTTCTCTACACATGTTCCCAAACCACTGGATGAAAAGTATGACTCATGTATATGCATGTTAAAGATGGCTAAAAGCAGGTTTCATTCATGTAATATTCCTAAAATTCAATGTATGATTAGCAATTTCCATATGAACTCCAAGATACCCTCCCCCAACTAAAACATGCATGGTCCTCAATGCATAACGAATCAAATAATGAAAAGGAAAATTGAGGGAGAAAATAGCAAACAGTGGGGATGGACTTCTGGCTTGCTGTTGAGATTATAGATATAAAATCTTGAATGAGTCATGCTGCATTTGACAATCTTATCCATGAGAGCTGTGGATACAAAGCCCCATTCCTGAAACAAAACAAAAAACAAAGCGAGAAAAATGCACACACACTAAAACTAATAAGAAAATAAAATAAGGATAAAAATAAAATTTCAAGGGATTCAAACAAACGGTTCTAGTATGGATTTAGGGATCCATAATGCCTTACATGATAATTTCTTAAGGGGTTCTAAGATGGATTTAGGAATCCATACTTGGTGCCGTAGCTTTGGGGTTGGCATGACCCTCGGCCTCGTAAAAGTTGATCGCCTAGGAGTCCATTTCATTTGCTCATGTATTTGATTGCTCCCTTGATGATTCTTCCTGTCTACATACATCCTCTTCATGCCATCATTTTTCCTTATTTTATTATTTGTTTTTATTTTGTTCTTCCTCTTTGGCATGGAGGTTGAGGGAGTATCAACAATATCTTTATGCAATGTTTCATTATTCAAACTACATTTCTCTATGATCCTTCTCATTTTGCACTTTTCCTCTTGTAATACCTTAATATTGTTCTATAAGTACTGATTACTTATTGTCATGGTAACGAGTTGTATTTGGGAATGCAAACATGAAGGTTTACAATAAATTTGGATAACTGAAGTAGTCGGGGTGACGTGGAAACTTTGTTTTCAAGGGCGGAAGTAGTTGTTGAGGCATGACTGTCCTCGTCAATATTTTCTTTAGAGATTTCCTTATCCTCTACCCTAAAGTATCCACTTCTACTCGTAGAATAGTTAGCTAGTTTAAGGGTAATTCTCTTATCCTTTTCTCTAACAATAATTTCCTTAAACTCTATGTCTATCACCGCTCTTGCTGATCTTAAGAAAGATCTCCCTAGAACAATAGGTGCCTTTTTTGTCGTTCCCTCTAAGATGAAAAAATCAGATTTAAATCGACATCCATTAATATCAAGACATGCGTTGGTAATTTGGCATCTAGAGGTGATATGAGTCCCATCACCAAAGTATATGATCTGGGAGGATGGCTTCACCTTACCTATAGGGTGTCGTTCTAAGACAGTTGAAGGGATGATACTATGGTTTGACCCTAGATCTATAAGCACATTGTGGAATCTACTTCCTCCAATCTCACATAATATTCTAGGGTCCTTTGGCTCTCTAGTACTCTTCAACTCTAGACTAACTTTAGATACCTCCCCGTCTAAACTTTCAGATGGAGTTGGGGGAAGTTGGGATAAAGGCTCCTCCTCCCTACTCACTTCCCTAATAGGCCCTATAAGTCTATATTTCTCCATCTTCTCTATTATTTCATGTAAGATCACCATTTGATCCTTCACTAGTGATAGCACTGATATGATTGTGGGATCTATAGGAGCTTGTGCATTCAGGTGTTGCACACTAGAGCTCTTAGGAGAACTATCACCCTTAGATTCTGTTGGTTGAGCTGGGACTTGAATTCCAATTTCCATAGATAAATCTGTGGCAGCATCATCAGAAGTTATTCCAATAAGCTCATGATCATGAGATACTACCTCTAAAGATATAGGAAGGGTACTACTGTCAAGGAACGATCGGATATTCTCGTCTACTAATTTGTTGATTTCCTCTTTCGTCCTCCTTAATTCTTTGTTGGAAACATTTACACTCATCTCTTCTCCATGAAGGCTCTTATATGATTTTTCTCTGAGTATTAAATATTCCTCAAAGGTAGGTGCCCTGTAATGGTCCCTTGTTTTTCGTCGTAGTTGATTACTAGGATGTCCAAATATGCTCTTAGGAGGAGGTGAAGATGTTGAGACACTATTTATCTTTATTTTGCCTTCTCTTGCGCCTTGCATGGCAAGCTCTTTCACTGTCATTCTAACCTTTGGTTGCACAATTTCCATTTAGGAGAATCTAGATTCACTAATCAAGGGATGGATAAATAGGAAGACAAGTAGGCAATCAAAAGATAATTAATCCCCAAATCAAATGCTCATTACATATAAAGCATTCAAGAAAAATAAAATATGATACCCTCTATTCAAGTTAAACAATTATCAGAAATTTAGAGTTACTAAAGATCAAAGATAGAAATCACTAAACTCAATAACTCATTTGAGATTTCAAAATACTTCATACATACTCAATTGATAAAAATTAAAACCAATTAAATTTCTTAGCATTGCTTCCCCGACAACGGCACCAATTGATAAGCCATAAATAGGGGTAAATTTTATGCAATTTTAAACCCCTGTCGTTGTCAATTTTAGCTTATACAATAAAATCTATAAAAACTCTACTTAAGATGTGTAGTGATAAGTACGAGTGTCGTCCAAGGGAAGCTAGTAAGGAATTCAATTTGATGGTTTTGTTGGTAAGTCAACCCTAATTAGAGTTAATTTGATCTTCAATGAAGATCAAACCACCCTAATTTGATGAAAAATTTAGAAAGGGGGATAGAAGAGATGGGGTGAATAGAAGAAATAGGGAGCTCTAAATTGGCTTCTTTGATTGATAGTCTCTAATTATCGGGTGTTTATTACTAAATAATCGTGTGAGTAATTGAGATATTCAACAATCAAGTTAACCTCACAGCCTTAGGGCGAGTAAGGTGTCGAACCACAGGTAGCAGGTAATCAGGTAATGTTCCTCTTTCAATTTTAATTTATGTTGTCAAATTCAGATAATGTATGCTAACAATCAAATCAAAGATCTAAGTAATATGGTTCTACAGCAACATGTCTGTAGAATCTCAACTTAGTTTAGTTAGAAGCTTATATAGGAATAATCAAGAAGTGAGTAGAATGATCTTCAATAGATAAATTGAAAGAATTTCTTCAGAAGATTAGATTTACAAAATATAATCTTCGAAAGGAACGTTTAAGTGCTCAGCTCAGTTACAGGACTGCGCCAGTAACGTTGAGCAAGAGCAATTCTCTACGCGCAGCTTGGCTGCCCGCAGGAAATCTCAGCGCGCGGCATTGGGCTGCGCGTAGGGCTGCGCGTGGCTTCTACGCGGCATTGCTTTGCTCGGCTTCTGTGCGCAACGTTGCTGCTCGCTGAACTTCCTTCTCATGATGGATAGGAACTCTGAAGAATTGAATGAAAATGTAGATGGAAAACAAGCACGATCCTGAACAATTTGAAATGTCAAATTACCTAAAATGTATGAACGATCTTGGTGGGAAATGTGGAAAAGTCTGGCAATGCTTTCCAACCCAACCTAGATTGTCTTAGGGGGAGGATTACACAAATCAGAAGCTGCAGAATTATACATACCTCGTGTCACAACCCATTCGGCGAGGATGCGATCTTCTTGCTCCAGCTATTGCTCAGCTTGCCTCTTCTCTCCAACTCCAATGCTCATCAGCTCTTGGAGGGTCTGCAGAACTCTCTTCTTCTAAGCCCTAGCCTGTTTTGGCAGAAATTCCACCCAACCCCAAAATGATATTTCAAGAGACTATTTATACGTTTCTCTTTCTTGTGCTTCTTGGAGCTGTTTTTTTAGGGCTTTTTTCTTGTAAATTTCGCAAGCCTCTCTTGGTCAGATTCCTTCTTCCCTGTGTTTTCTCCACATTTGTGCATATAAAAACAAGGAAAAGTGAGATCTAATCCACTTGATTCTCTGAATCAAGTGGGTTAGTAAGTTCTGAAATAATGCATGAAAACAATGACGAACGTGGACTAAATGTAAGCAAATGACACTTTGATGCTCGGTAAATCTTTGATTATTTTATGACATAATTAGAGTCATCAAATACCCCCGAACTTAGTGATGTGAAACGATGACGGCCGGGATCGATCGGCGCATTTCACGTCACAGGGTTATGATGCAAATGTAAGGGATGTAAGCCAAATGATGAGAAAATACGAATGAGCAGATAAGGACTTGACGGATAGCGACGTCGGCCGTACCGATCAATGACAGAGGAGTGATCCTAAGATCAAACTCCCAATGACCCGTTGGACCTACTAGACGTCTACTAAGTGAGGGGCGTCTAACATCCCTAGAGCGTTCGGTGTCCAAGTCGGATGCCAATCCGTCTACCACAAGAATCCCTACGCTCGACAAAGTGGGCCAGTCCTATCCGATGATGTTCGAGAATATCACGGTAGCGGACGCGATAGGGGAAGACGAGACTGTCGAAGATAATAATACTGGAGTTTATGGAGGGAAGATGAGACTGACCTTTGTATCGCTTAGTCCAAGGCGTCCAAGTCGTCGAGCGGATGCTTAGTGTCGGGTCATGCGGACGAGTGTCGTTGATGAGGTCGAAACCGGGTGCGGACGGTGCGGTCGTAACTACCAGCAGAGAGCTGAGTCCACGGGTGGCGTGCAACAAGATTCAGAGCAGAGGGCGCACAAGGCGTGTGCTTGGCTGGCGCACGGCGTAGTCGTGTGGGCGGGCAAGACAACGAACCAAGTGTCGTGGGAATAGTCGTGTGGGCGGGGCAGAAAACCAAGTAATCGGTTATGGCGTAGAGGGTGGGAATCAAGAAATCAAGAAAGATGAGGGCAAGGGGAGGGCAAAGGGGGAGGACGAAGGGGAATCAAGGAGATATGGTGAGATCAAGAAATCAAGAAATCAAGAAATCAAGAATTCAAGAAATCCAGAAATCAAGAAATCAAGGGGAAAGAAAGGTAGGCGATCAAGAAAGACAAGAGGAGGCGGTTGGGAATCAAGAAACGATGGGGAAAGGAGGGTGGACGATCAAGAAAGGCAAGACGAGGCGGTTGGCAATCAAGAAACGGTGGGGGAAAGGGGGGGAGGGGATCAAGAAAGGCAAGACGGGGCGGTTGGGAATCAAGAAACGGTGGGGAAAGGGGGGTGGGCGATCAAGAAAGGCAAGACGAGGCGGTTGGATGAAGGAGAAGGGAGGGGTGGATGTAGAAGAAGAGGGGCAGCGGATCAAGAACCTGGCTGGCGTCGTGTTCTTGATGGTCGGGACAATGCTCCCTCGATGGAGCAGATTCCCAGCTTGGTCACGGCGTCGATGACGTTCAGGAACCTCCAAGAATTCCCGGAGTGATCTCGACGGAGACTCTTCTCAGCCCTGAAGGACAGCGACTTCTTGAAAATCTTTAACCCGTGCCGGAGTGATCTCGACGGCACGCTTCAGCACGATCCTCTTGGAGTGATCTCGACGGAAGAAACGTGGGCTCTACCCACGGAGTGATCTCGACGTGGGGTGGGCATAGCCAAACCCCCTACACTATAACTACGATAGGGGGAAGATCAATTGCAACTCAATTTTCAACAATGATTTTCCAAATGTTCCTTGGGCATGCATCCCCTTATATAGGGAGGATGGGCGCCAAGAGAACGTGGGAGAGGACGAACCGTCGCAAGACGTGGTTCGGCCTCTCCTTACAAATTCAAATACAAACATGAAAATAAAAGGAAATGACGAAGGACGGGGCCTAATACTGGCCCAATCCATAAATCCAGATATATAAGAAAACAAACATAAATGAAAATGGATACTTACCCGGAGTACTTAAACCCCTAGTGGCGAGCGTCGGCACGAGCTGCTCGGCGTGGCTGTCATCGTCCATCGCATCATCCTCAATCTGGCTCCTCCTCTTCGCGGCATCATCCTCGAGATGGTCCTCCATCATCCTCTCGGGGTGGGAGGAGCTCGACTCGGCGAGCAAAGCTCCGCAAGGTCTCCAAGTGGCGGCAGCAGGTCCGGTCGAAGGCGTTGAAGGTCGTCCTCGGAGATCCACGTGTCATTGAATGATGGTCGCCCCTGCCAATGGACTAAGAAAGAATGGCCAACTCGCTCCCCCTCAGCGTGAATTACCTCCTGCAGTATCGTTTCTATCACGTCGTGCCGTACAAGGAGGGGAAATGGAGAAGGGGCGGGTGTACTCTCACTTTCACTACTATTAAGGGTCAATTGGCTGTGAGGCTTGATGACAGGTGGCGAAGGCTGGTATCGGGATAAGTCACTGACGTTGAACGTCAAACTAATCCCCCAAGTCGGCGGGATGCTCACGACATAGGCATTGTCGTTGATACGTTGGGCAGTCGGGAAAGGCCCGGCGCTACGAGCATGGAGCTTCGTAGCGACCCCAGGAGAGAACCTCTCGGGCCTCAATCTGACTAAGACCACTTCTCCCTTGGAGAACGACACAGACCTACGACTCTTATCCGCTATTGCCTTGTACTGCTCATTCATGGATGCGATGCGTGAATGGATATCATGATGCATGTTCCTAATATGGTCTGCAAATTCTAATGCATTATCTGATATCCTATGTTTTTCGTGCAATGGCATGAGATCAATGGGTCGACGTGGAAGTTGACCATAGACGATTTCAAACGGCGCCTTGCCCGTAGTGCGATTTACAAAAAAGTTAAAGGCGAACTCTGCTCGAGGTAAGACTTGATCCCATGTGACGACATGGTCACCAACGATGGATCTCAATAAATTACCAAGGCTGCGGTTAACAACCTCAATTTGTCCATCCGTTTGCGGATGGTAGGCCGATGAGAATTTCAGTTGTGTGCCCATGAGGACCCACAACGTCTTCCAGAAATAACTGGTAAATTTTACGTCTCGGTCTGAGACGATAGTCTTGGGTACGCCATGCAGCTTGACGATGTGGTCGAAGAAGAGGCGCGCGATCCGTGAGGCGTCGAAGGTCTTCGAGCAGGGCACAAAGTGCGCCATCTTTGAAAAATGGTCGACAACGACCATGATCGAGTCATGGCGGCGCGCGGTCTTGGGTAGCCCCAAAACAAAATCGAGAATGACATCCTCCCAAGGCCGTTCGGGGACCGGGAGAGGAGTATACAAACCCGTGTTTTGTTTTGTGAACTTGGCACGGGAGCAGGTGAGGCATCGGGAAACGAATTTCCCCACGTCTCGCTTCATGGACGGCCAGTAGAATTTCTCTTCGAGGGCATGTATCATTTTGGTGATCCCGAAGTGACCACTTAACCCTCCGGCGTGGGTCTCATGTATGATGAAATCTCGGATGGAGGTGCGCGGGATGCACAGTCTCCGGCCGTGGAAGAGATAGCCGTCTTTAATGAAGTAGTCTCTCAATCAAGTAGCGGGAGAACTCGCGAGGGAAGAATAAATTGCCGAGAAGTCGGGGCACTCCGTGTAGCTTTCCTTCATCTTCTCAAACCCAAGTATTTGGGTCGTCATGATGCTCATAATCGTGGGACGCCTACTTAGAGCGTCGGCGACGACATTATCTTTGCCCTTCTTGTGGTGGATGACGAAGGTGAAATCTTGTAAGTGCCGTAGAGCTCCGTGATCCGAGAAAAGGACGAACTCCTTAAGGAGCAGATAATGTCGCCAATGGTGGAGAGATTGGACGAGAGCGTAAAACTCTCGGTCATAGTTGTCGTATCGCTTTTGAGTATCATTCAGCTTTTCGCTGAAGTACTCGATGGGATGGCCGCGTTGGCTAAGTACGCCGCCGATGCCAACTCCGGACGCATCGTAGGCAACCTCGAATACATCGTTAAAATCTGGAAGTTTGAGGACGGGCGCCTCGGTCATGAGCTTCTTGAGAAGCTCGAAGGCCTGGTCGGCGGAGGAGGTCCACTCGAACTTTTCCCCTTTGAGGATGTCCGTGATGGGGGCGGTGATGCCACTAAACCCTGGTATGAACCTTCGGTAGAAGGTGGCTAAACCGATAAAGCATCGGACGTCGTGGATGCTCTTCAATTTTGGCCGCGAGACAATGGCCTCAACTTTGGCCGGGTCGACGGCCACTCCATGTGCAGATAATATAAAGCCGAGGAAGGAGACCTCGGCGGTGAACAAGGTGCACTTCTTCGGGTGCGCGTATAGTTTCTCCTGTCGTAATGAGTCGCATACATGCCGAAGATGCTGGGCATGTTCTTCTCTAGTCTTACTGTAGATGAGGATGTCGCCGAAGTAAATGACGACGAACCGACCGATATATGGCCAAAGTACCTCATTCATCAATCTTTGGAAGGCACTAGGTGCGTTCGATAGTCCAAACGGCATGACGTTCTATTCGAATAAGCCATCCTTAATCTTGAATGCCGTTTTCCACTCATCCCCCGGTCTAATCCGGACTTGATGGTAACCACTCTGTAGGTCTATCTTAGAGAAGATAGACGCGCCTACCATCTCGTCGAAGAGGTCTTTGACGCGCGGGATGCGAAAACGGTATTTCACCGTTATCTTGTTGATGGCGCAAGAGTCGCAGCACATCCTCCAAGTGCCATCCTTCTTCGGGGCGAGCAGGGCGGGGACCGCGTAGGGGCTAAGGCTTTCTCGAATCAAGCCTTTAGCTAGGAGCTCCTTAACCTAGGAATATAACTCCTCGTATTTTACCAGGTCCATCCGGTAATGGGGGAGTTTAGGGAGAGTCACTCCCGGCACCAAATCGATGGCGTGCTGGATGTGTCGTAGGGGCGGGAGCTCACTAGGTAGCTCAGCGGGAAAGACGTCGCCATACTCCTTGAGGAGTTGGGCTATCTCCGGAGGCGGAGGGTCCTGGGCCGGCTCGGCAACCCCATCCGCGAGGGTGATGGCATTGCAGATAGGCGTGACGTCCGGATCCAGTTCTAACTCATACCGAAAAATGCAGCCATTAGTGATAATGGTGGTAGGCGAGGCGCGGGGAGGTGCCGTCGCCGAGCGGCTAGGTAGTGAAGGTATCCGCACCGAAGGATACTATACGAGTCTACGACCTCCATAGATAAACGAGCAAGTATACGTCGTGGTCGTACAACCATGGTCGTCCTAGGATAATACTACCAATTTTCATTGGTAGGACGTCACATAGGACTTTTTTGTCGTACGTGCTCATCTTCAATGGCACGTAACATTGCATCTTGACTGGTATGGTCGATGCGTCAATCCATGAGACGTTGTACGGGGTGGGATCATGGACCAACGGAAGCCCTAGGCGCGTAGCGGTGTCTTCGGATATTCCGTTTATGCAACTTCCACTATCGACCATTAGCTTGTAAGTACGTCCACCAATTTTGACGTACGTGTGAAAGATCGACGTGCCCTGAGCGACGTCCACTGGTCGTGTGGCTAAGGTGCTACCGTGGAGTGTGGGAGTCGCCTGAGGATTTTCCTGAGGTATCCTAACCTCGGGAAAATCCATGGTGGCGACGGGATAGGTCGTGGGTGGAAGGATCGGTGTGATCTGGATGTACCCTAGGGGGTCATCCACATCGTCACCGTCGGGAGTCTCGCCCGGATACTCATCGACCTCGAGGTCGTCTTCCAGCTGCTCCTCTGCAGGTTGCCCGTGAATATCCATGACCATAAGTGACGGGCAGTCACTGCATCGATGTCCGAACCCCTTGCACTTAAAGCACTGCATGGGCTCGTGGGGGGCGTTCGGAGCTCGGGCCGTGGATATGGCCGACGATGTAGTGGGTGTCGGTGACGGTGTCGGCGTCGATGTCGTCGGTGCCAGTGAAGGAGCTGCGGGTCGCGGCACGGAAGTACTCCTCCGGTTCCATTAGGAGCGCGAGGTAGCGGCCGTGGTCGTAGACGGAGTGGTGCAAGGGGCAGGCAAGGTCGTGCCTGCGACGCTCTCATGAGTGAACTCGTTGCTTTCAACGAGACTGTATGCGAGGTCGACGGTGGACGGGTTCTGCTTGAGTACTCGAGCCCTTAGGTACTGGCGTAGCCCGTGAATAAAAAATGCAATCTGAATTTGTGGACTGTCCACAAACTTACATTGCATTCGGTACTCCTCAAAATCTACGATGTACTCCGAGACCTTACGCTTCCCCTGTTTCAGATCCATCCAGCTCAGCATGAGATGGGTCATGTAAAGCTTAGGGACATACTTGTCCGTAAGCTTACGTGACATCTCAGCCCAGGTGAAGGGCGGGTCTCGTCTCTATCGAGCTGCCTCTTTCTTGTTTTTCCAGAAAATCTTGGCTTGCCCACCAAGCCGTGCTTCGGCGTATTCGACGCAGAGGTCGTCGTCCATACGGTACCACTGGAAATAACTTTCCAGGTCCGACTCCAAATCTGTGTAGTCCTTAGGGTTACGGGACCCTTCGAAGATTGGTACCTCCAATCGGACACTCTTTTGGATCATGGCACGGTGTGCCTCTCACCGTCGTTCGTGTTCTTTGTCGTGACGACGAGCAGGATGGCGGCGAGGTGCACCTCGATGATGATCATAATTAGGGTGTTCCTCGTAGTAGTCTTCGTGACGAGGTGCCGGATGATAGTAGGGTCGCTCCTCCGGGTAATCGTCACGATAAGGCTGTCTCGGGGGAGACCTATGCCGTGGTGGATAAGCATCCTCCCGGTGGGGAGGGTGATCGGGGTGTCTAGGGTACTGCCGATCGTCGTCAGGGTAATGACCCCGGCGGGGTGCGCGATCGTAGTCTGGCGCATGTCTCAATGGTGCTCGGGGCGGTGGTGGGGCCTCCTCGTAGGGATCCCGTGCGGGGACGGGGGCAGCTCTGTCATGGGGAGGGTACGCGGAATTGTCACCATAAGTGATGACATCCGGCCGACGTGCTACCGGCGGCAGCTGGGAGCTACCCGGTCATGAAGAATAGTGGGGGGCGTCACGCGCCGGGATACGGGTGGGGTTGAGCACCCCATCCTTGTGATAATCGTGATGCCGCGAGCCCCTAAGCTCGTTGTGATAGTAGTTCCTATCCGGACGATAGGAACGGTCATCATAGTAGCGGGGTGCCAGTCCATTCTCCCGTGGCGGAGACCTCCGTCTGCCTTCGCGGCCGTAATCCCATGGCGGGGACCCTCGTCGATCGTCGGGGAGATACTCCCGGGGTGGGGACCGTCGGCGGTCACCACGGTCGTGCTCCCATTCGTCAGTTCGTGGGTATCGAGGAGGTAGAACCTCGGGGTCGCGAGGTCAGAACTCAGTAGCAGGGTAATCCTGCATAGGTGCCTTTCCCGGTCGTCGAGAAACATCTCGAGCCGAGGGCTCGTCATAGGCTTCGTCGACCGGCGCCCTACGCGTACGGACGGCGGTGGAAGATCTCCAGTATTCGAGGCGCCGCGTGTGCCGGTTCAGCTGGAGACCTCGGGACCCGAGTAGTGGGTTCCCTAGCTGGTGGTGGAGGTAGATACACCTCCTCTGGATCCACCGGTTCGTGCGGTGGTTGTTCGCCTATAGGATCCTCTAGAGGAGGATCCCCTATGACGGAATCGTGGTCACGATCATCGTTTCGTTCGACATAGTCGGCATCCCGACACTGGGCTCGCGTACGAACCATCCTATGATCAACCATCCACAACCTAGAAGTATTCTAAGGGTATGCACGTGATGGATGAGAGGCAATGAAATGACGTGCACTATGCAGATGAATTTCAAAATATGACGTGCACAATTTCAATAAATTTTTCTAAAAAAAATATCTGACCGACCGTGTTAAGCGAGAGCTAACACGACCGGCTCTGATATCAATAAGATGTGAAACGACGACGGCCGGGATCGATCGGCGCGTTCGGTGTCCAAGTCGAATGACAATCCGTCTACCACAAGAATCCCTTTGCTCGACAAAGTGGCCAGTCGGATGCTTAGTGTCGGGTCATGCGGACGAGTGTCGTTGACGAGGACAAAACTGGGTGTGGACGGTGCGGTCGTAACTACCAGCAGAGAGCTGAGTCCACGGGTGGCGTGCAACAAGATTCAGAGCAGAGGGCGCACAAGGCGCGTGCTTGGCTGGCGCACGGCGTAGTCGTGTGGGTGGGCAAGACAACGAACCAAGTGTCGTGGGAATAGTCGTGTGGGTGGGGCAGAAAACCAAGTAATCGGTTATGGCGTAGAGGGTGGGAATCAAGAAATCAAGAAAGATGAGGGCAAGGGGAGGGCAAAGGGGGAGGACGAAGGGGAATCAAGGAGATATGGTGAGATCAAGAAATCAAGAAATCAAGAAATCAAGAATTCAAGAAATCCAGAAATCAAGAAATCAAGGGGAAAGAAAGGTAGGCGATCAAGAAAGACAAGAGGAGGCGGTTGGGAATCAAGAAACGATGGGGAAAGGAGGGTGGACGATCAAGAAAGGCAAGACGAGGCGGTTGGCAATCAAGAAACGATGGGGGAAAGGAGGGTAGGCGATCAAGAAAGGCAAGACGAGGCGGTTGGGAATCAAGAAACGATGGGGAAAGGGGGGTGGGCGATCAAGAAAGGCAAGACGAGGCGGTTGGATGAAGGAGAAGGGAGGGGTGGATGTAGAAGAAGAGGGGCAGCGGATCAAGAACCTGGCTGGCGTCGTGTTCTTGATGGTCGGGACAATGCTCCCTCGATGGAGCAGATTCCCAGCTTGGTCACGGCGTCGATGACGTTCAGGAACCTCCAAGAATTCCCGGAGTGATCTCGACGGAGACTCTTCTCAGCCCTGAAGGACAGCGACTTCTTGAAAATCTTTAACCCGTGCCGGAGTGATCTCGACGGCACGCTTCAGCACGATCCTCTTGGAGTGATCTCGACGGAAGAAACGTGGGCTCTACCCACGGAGTGATCTCGACGTGGGGTGGGCATAGCCAAACCCCCTACACTATAACTACGATAGGGGGAAGATCAATTGCAACTCAATTTTCAACAATGATTTTCCAAATGTTCCTTGGGCATGCATCCCCTTATATAGGGAGGATGGGCGCCAAGAGAACGTGGGAGAGGACGAACCGTCGCAAGACGTGGTTCGGCCTCTCCTTACAAATTCAAATACAAACATGAAAATAAAAGGAAATGACGAAGGACGGGGCCTAATACTGGCCCAATCCATAAATCCAGATATATAAGAAAACAAACATAAATGAAAATGGATACTTACCCGGAGTACTTAAACCCCTAGTGGCGAGCGTCGGCACGAGCTGCTCGGCGTGGCTGTCATCGTCCATCGCATCATCCTCAATCTGGCTCCTCCTCTTCGCGGCATCATCCTCGAGATGGTCCTCCATCACTTAGATCATTACTAGTCCCTTAGTAATGAAACACGAGTAATAATAAATGATGTTCAGTAGTTGGCTCCTCGTTTTTGATTGTTTTGAATTTTTTTTTCATCAAGGAGTGGCTTTGTCAATTGAACATGGCCAGCTTAGGAAAAGTCCCAAGGGTATATGTCAGCCTTAACCCAAAACTAAGTGCACTTCTGATCTATGGATTACATATAGGTAAGTACTTATCATATGAGGTAAGGTCGAGTTAACACCCCAAGCGCATTACTCGATAAGGCGTAGAGAGCGGTGCTAATGCTGGCTCAATACTAATGGCTATAATACAATCGGCTCAAACACATGGGAGACAGCTTTTCCACTTTTTTTTTTTTTCAGTTACACTTGCTGCATGTTGGTCACATTTGATGACAATCAACTTTGATTTCTAAGATGCAAGATTTAAGCTTGTAGTATTTAATGCAGCTTCTTTACTTTGCATTTAGTGGCACTTATCCACTACCCATGTGCTGTCCTTAGTAGATCGGCAGCTTATTCCCCCGAAGAGGTTTTGTATCCCTCTTGGTTCAAGGAGCTTCACTCACATCAATAAGTAATAATGCCATTGAGCCAACACTAGCCCTACCCTCCACCAAAGCTAAAGGTTTCATGCATGTAAGTGTTAACTCAACCTGAGGTGGGTGACAAGATAAGAGAAGTATGATGATAAGATTTGTGGGTTTCAGCTAGTATGAACATCCGTGCACTTAGCTAGGCTTAATTCACCGCGGGTATCCTTACCTGGCAAGTCTTTCAACTCCACTCACCCTTGAAAAGGATTTGGATGTCACTTCTATCATTGCTTGAATGTCCCCTATGATCATCAAATATTTCATTGATGACGGAAACCTTTTTCATGAGACTCCTCCCCACTCTATAATGGCATGTTCCTACATGACGGGAAGTAAGCTGCAACAAGGAGTAGGAAAAAAAAAAACAAACCAAGGAATGGAGATCTGCCATTGGCGACTTGTCTTATCCATAGTGTGGTGGATGCGGGCTTGGATGGGTGATGCTGCAACGTAACGAAGAAAAAAAAAATGAAACAAAAAGCAAGAGAAGGAAAACAAGAAAACAGAATGAGAATACTGCTTAGATCATGTTACTATCATTAGGAGGTTTTTCTAGAGAGATATTAATGGGTCCCTGCAAATCTTGATCCTGTAAATACGGCTTAAGTCTTTGTCCATTAACAGTGAAACGTTTTTGAGATTAAGGATCTAGAATCATGACTGCTCCATGTTCAAAGACTTGTTGTACAATGAAGGGACCATCCCACCTAGTTTTTAACTTTCCATGGAAGAGTTTTAGCCTCGAATTATAAAGCCACACTTTTCGATTTTCTACAAAGATCCTTCTCCTCAAACTTTTATCATGAAATGCTTTCCTTTTGGCTTTATAGATTTTCGAATTCTCATAGGCTTCATTCCTAAGTTCTTCCAACTCATGCAGCTGAAGTAGTCTTTGCTTGCCTGCTTGATCTAAGGCTAAATTGAGTTTCCTAACTGCCCATAGAGCCTTGTGTTCTAATTCTAAGGGTAGGTGGCAGGCTTTCTCAAAAATGAGTCTAAATGGGGACATTCCTAGAGGGGTTTTGTAGGCTGTCCTATAGGCCCATAATGCCTCGTCCAATTTCTTAGACCAATCCTTCCCATCAGGACGCACTATTTTCCTTAAGATTTTCTTTTCCTCTCTATTGCATAATTCCACCTGACCGTTAGCTTGGGGATGATAAGGAGTAGTGACTCGATGGTGGACACCAAATTTCTTTAAGACAGTTCTAAAGTTGTAATTGGTGAAGTGAGAACCTCCATCACTAACTATAGCTCTTGGGCATCCATATCGATAAAAAATATTCTTTTCTATGAAGTTAGTCACTACTTTGCCATCGTTGGTCTTAGTAGGGATGGCTTCTACCCATTTGGACACGTAATCGACTGCCATCAGAATGTATTCATACCCATGAGAGTTTGGAAAAGGTCCCATAAAGTCTATTCCCCATAAATCAAAAATCTCTACTTCTAGGATGGGATGTAAGGGCATGTGATCTTTCTTATTGATATTAATCGAAGCTTGGCAAGCTAAACAATTATTGTAAGACTTTTGTGCATCTTGAAATAAAGTCGGCCAGAAAAATCCCGATTCCACGATTTTATGAGTTGTTACCTTAGCCGAGTAGTGGCCTCCTCCTGGTTTTGCATGGCAGAATTCTAGGATACTCTTTTGCTCGCCTTCGGGTACGCACCTCCTCAATATTTCGTGTTGCCCTTGGTGGAATAATTCTGGGTCCTCCCAAAAGTAAAATCTACTGTCCTTCAAAAGCTTCTTTCTTTCATGGGACGTCCAACCTGTAGGAATTTTTCCTGAAACAAGACAATTGACAATATGCGCAAACCAAGGAACCGGTGTTCCTTGTGCTGGTTGAACATGTTCATCGGGAAATTTATCATTTATTAACTTAGGTGGGGTGCCGTAAATTCTAGATAGGTGATCTGCAACCACATTTTCACATCCCTTCTTGTCCTTGATCTCTAAATCAAATTCGTGTAGTAAGAGCAGC
The DNA here is from genome assembly GCF_029677425.1 of Wolffia australiana. Classification (NCBI taxonomy): domain Eukaryota; kingdom Viridiplantae; phylum Streptophyta; class Magnoliopsida; order Alismatales; family Araceae; genus Wolffia; species Wolffia australiana. Next base: position 13,201,621 of record NC_135841.1, on the reverse strand, counting down.
ACCCATCTAATCAATCTAGGCTTAGCCTCCTTCTTTGCTAGTAAGTACCTAATTGCTGCATGATCAGAGAAAACAGTAATTTTACTACCTAATAAGTAAGATCTAAACTTTTCTAACGCAAATATGATTGCCAGCAATTCCTTCTCTGTAGTTATGGAGTTCAACTGTCCATCTACTAATGTTCTGCTGGCATAGTATATGACCACTAGTTTCTTATCTATTCTTTGGCGTAACACTGCTCCTACAGCATAATCAGAAGCGTTACACATCAATTCAAAAGGAAGGGTCCAATCAGGCCCTTGCAATATAGGCACATTCACTAATGCTTCTTTCAAAGTGTAAAATGCAGTCTTAGCTTCTAGTGTTAGCTCAAATTCATTATTCTTAGACGATAAAAGATTAGTAAGGGGTTTAGAAATTTTAGCAAAATCCAAAATAAAGCGTCTATAGAAACCAGCGTGGCCAAGAAAACCTCTAAGGGTTTTTAGGTTGGTTGGAGGTGGAAGGTCCTGGATGATTTCGATCTTGGCCTTGTCCACTTCCAGCCCACGGTTGCTTACCATGTGGCCCAGCACCACTCCCTCCTGCACCATGAAATGAGATTTTTCCCAACTTAGTACGAGGTTGGATTCAATGCATCTCTTTAATACTTTGGTGAGACTTAGGAGGCAGTTCTCATAGGTGGATCCAAAAACGAAAAAATCATCCATGAAGATTTCTAAGCATTCTCCCACTAGATCGGAGAATAAGGCATTCATGCATCTTTGGAATGTGGCGGGGGCATTACATAACCCAAAAGGCATACGCCTAAAGGCGTATGTCCACAGAGGACTGGTGAAGGTCGTCTTCTATTGATCTTCAGGATGGATGTTCACTTGGATGTATCCTGAATATCCATCAAGAAAACAAAAGAATTTCTGCCCGGATAGTTTTTCCAAGATTTGGTCCATGAAGGGTAGAGGGTAATGATCCTTCTTGGTGGCTTTGTTAAGCTTTCTATAGTCGATGCATACTCTCCATCTTGTGGTTAACCGTTTCTGCACTTCCTCTCCCTTTTCGTTCACTTCTACAGTCACTCCGGACTTCTTCGATACAATGTGAACAGGACTCACCCATCTACTATCGGATATGGCATATATGATTCCTGCATTTAACCATTTCAGTATTTCCTTCTCAAGGACTTCCCTCATGTAAGGATTGAGCCTCCTTTGATGCTCTCTACAAGGTCTAGATTCCTCCTCCAAGAATATCCTATGTTCACAAATCGAAGATGGAATGCCTCGTATGTCATCAAACGTCCACCCTAAGGCTTTCTTATGATCTCTAAGTACCTTGAGTAGATCATCTTCTTGTTTTTGGGTAAGTGATGAAGATATGATCACAGGTAAGGTTTTCATGGTATCCAAGTATGCATATTTGAGGGAGGATGGTAGAGGTTTTAACTCTAGATCGACTTCGAACGAAGGAGTGTCAGTAATTTCATCTTCTAAATTTTGCTCTTCTACACGCGATAAATATTCCTTCATCACCTCAACCTCTCCTTCGTCCTCTGTACAAAGTTTTAGTTCTTCGTTGCTCCCTAAGGGGCACTTCATCATTTTTGATATATCAATTTGTACTCTTTCCTTCCCAATCTTAAATTCTATAGTCCCCTTCTCCGAATCCATGATCGTCCTTGCCGTTACTAAGAATAGCCTCCCTAGAATGATAGGGGCTAAACTAATATTCCCTGATATTTTGACATCAGTCACTATGGAATCTACAGGGATTTCACAATTTTCTACAGTAATCATGACATCCGTCAACCTTCCTTCGGGTTGCCTAACAGTGCCATCAGCTAGGAGTAAGTCCATATGGATTTCCTCTAATTCTCCAAATCCATATTCCTCGTATAAAGCTGTAGGAATGATGCTTATGCTGGCTCCGGTATCTAATAAAACTTTGGAAAAGGTTTTTCCTCCGATTTCACATGTAATGAATGGAGCTCCTAAATCCCTCATCTTGATAGGGATAGCATTCAGAATGCTAGAGGCGTTTTCTGAAAGCTTTATCACTTCTCTAGGTTTTCTACTAGTGCAGGAATCCTTAAGATATTTCTTCAAGGACGGGGCACACTTAAGCATGTCTTCTACAGTCACGGTCATGGTGGCCTGTTTGAAGCTTTCTAACAACCTAGTTTCATAGTCATAGACGGGTTTCTTTCTATTTAGAGCAGAGGGGTACGGAACCTCTTGAGCATGAGTGGAAGGTAGAGGTTCCTTCTCATAGGAAGGTTCCCCTTCTTCGCTACCTTGCTCATTTTCCCTCTTTGAATTCTCTGCAGAATTCTGATAAGGATCCTGAAGTTCTTTCCCACTTCTCAATTTTGAGATTGCTAGCACTTCAAGATCTTCCTTATTTATCTCTTCATGAACAGAATGTTCTACGTGGAGTAAGTTGCACGGATTAATCATCGGTTAAGTAGGGAATCTTCTAGTTTGATAGTTATGTTCTAAGTTCTTACCTTGAGGTTCAACAGTTCCAGGTCTGAGGCTCTCCAGCAACCTTCTTGTTTGCTTTTGAGATTCCAGCATTTGCCTCGTTTGAAACTCCATCATCACCTGCATCCGCATCTCCATTTCTGCCATCAACTTGTGATTCTGTTTTTCTATCATAACTGAAATAACAGGGGTTAGTGCAGAAAAATCTGGATGGGTTTGGGATGGAACCTGGTAAGGTTGCTGAGGTCTAGGCAGGAATTGCTGTTTCTGCTGAAACTGGGATTGAAATGGGGGCTTGCTGCCTTGGTTGAAGCCCTCTCCATTCTGGAAATTTGTCTTCTTTTGTCGAGTCCACGGTCGCTGTTGTTGGTTGAAGGCCTTCACTTCTTCCTCCATGGACTGGCAAGCTCCATCTTCATGATCTCTACTGAAACAGAGAGAGCAGATTTTAGCTTTTATGATTGGAGAGTTATTGAGGAAAATATTTCTCAATGTAGAGGTGAGCTCCTCCAATTTCTGGTTAGTCTCCTTGAGGCCTGCATGCAGCTCCACATCCTTAGCATTGACCTGCAACACTCCTGCCCTCTTTGGCTGCACATTTCTCCCATTTTGATTTGCTCCAATCTCCTGCAAATTATTCACTGAAACTCTCTCCAAAATATCAAAAACCTCATCTTCATATGCGGTATAGAAGGTTCCACCGGTGGCTAAGTTCACCTTATTTTCCATGAAATCTGACAGAGATTCATAAAAAATTTGGGCCAGTTGACAGTTTTCAATTCCATGATGAGGACATTTCCTCATCAGGTCATTGAATCTCTCCCAGGCTTCACTAAAAGCTTCGCCTTCGTGGGGGTGGAAATTGTGGATTTCTCTTCTATAAAAATGTGTTTTAGAGAGAGGGTAAAATTTCTGCAGAAACTTCCCCTGCATCTCATCCCAAGAGTTGAAGGTGATTCCTAAATTACGATACCAAGAAAAAGCTTTATCTTTTAGAGTTAGAGGAAAATACTTCATTTTTAAAATCTCTGTAGATAATCCTGGCACATTTTGTGAAGAACACCTAATATGGAAATCCTCTAAAAATTCTAGGGGGTTTTGTGCGGAATGTCCATTAAATTCAGGTAGAGACTGTATTAATGCATTGCCATACCTGAACATTATACCCTCACCTATATGTAGGTTCACATCTGTTTGCCTCAAACTTCCTAAGGGTGTTGATCTGTCCACCATGGTTCGTCTTCTGTCATGCTGTTGACGTCCTTCTTCTGCCATGTTTGGCTGCTGATTATCCTGTTGGGTGACTGTAGATTCTGGAGTGGAGTCTCTTGCACACGTAGCGCTCTCTATAACTCTCCCACCAGCTTTGGATCTTGTCACTACCATAGACTTCAAAAGACTGTTAGAAAGACAATAAGCTGAGGAATTTTAATCCTGTAGCTTTAGGAAAAAGAATCAATAACAACTAAAAATAAAGTAAAATCACTACTGTAATACCGTGCTCCCCGGCAACGATGCCAGTTGATAGTCTCTAATTATCGGGTGTTTATTACTAAATAATCATGTGAGTAATTGCGATACTCAACAATCAAGTTAACCTCACAGCCTTAGGGCGAGTAAGGTGTCGAACCACAAGGAGCAGGTAATCAGGTAATGTTCCTCTTTCAATTTTAATTTATGTTGTCAAATTCAGATAATGTATTCTATCAATCAAATCAAAGATCTAAGTAATATGATTCTACAGCAAGGTGTCTGTAGAATCTCAACTTAGTTCAGTCAGAAGCTTATATAGGAATAATCAAGAAGTGAGTAGAATGATCTTCAATAGATAAATTTAAAGAATTTCTTCAGAAGATTAGATTTACAAAATTAATTAAGTTAAATTAAGTTAAATTAAGTTCTCAGCTCAGTAACAGGCCTGCGCCTGTAACATTGATCAAGAGCAATTCTCTACGCGCGGCTTGGCTGCGTGCGACAATTCTCTACGCGCGGCTCTGCTACGCGCGGGAGTTCTCTGTGCGCGGCTTGGCTGCGCGCGGCGATTCTCTGTGCGCGGCTTGGCTGCGCGCAAGAAATCTCAACGCGCGGCGTTGGGCTGCGCACGGCTTCTGCGCGCGGCTTCTGCGCGCGGGGCTACGCGCGGATTATGCGCACGGCTTCTGCGCGCGAGGCTGCGCGCGGCCTCTACGCGCAGGGCTGTGCGCGGCGTTGCTGGGCGCGGCTTCTGCGCGCAACGTTGCTGCTCGCTGAACTTGCTGCTGATGATGGATAGGAACTCTGAAGAATTGAATGAAAATTTAGATGGAAAACAAGTGCGATTCTGAACTATTTGAAATATCAAATTACCTAAAATGTATGAACGATCTTGGTGGGAAATGTGGAAAAGTCTGGCAATGCTTTCCAACCCAACCTAGATTGTGGTAGGGGGAGGATTACACAAATCTGAAGCTGCACAATCACACATACCTCGTGTCACAACCCTTTCGGCGAGGATGCGATCTTCTTCCTCTAGCTATTCCTCTGCTTGCTTCTTCTCCCCAACTCCAATGCTCATCAGCTCTTGGAGGGTCTGCAGAACTCTCTTCTTCCAAGCCCTAGCCTGTTTTGGCAGAAATTCCACACAACCCCAAAATGATCTTTCAAGAAACTATTTATAGGTTTCTCTTTCATGTGCTTCTTGGAGCTCTTTTTTTAGGGCTTTTTTCTTGTAAATTTCGCAAGCCTCTTTTGGTAAGATTCCTTCTTCCCTGTGTTTTCTCCACGTCTGTGCTTATAAAAACAAGAAAAAGTGAGATCTAATCCACTGGATTCTATGAATCAAGTGGGGTTAGTAAGTTCTGAAATAATGCACGAAAACAATGACAAACGTGGACTAAATGTAAACAAATGACACTTTGATGCTCGGTAAATCTTTGATTATTTTATGACATAATTAGAGTCATCATTGATCCAAAGAAAAAGGGTCCAAGGGTTCAATTAGAGAGGTTGAGAGGGAAATTTTGATTTGAGTTGGTTGGTTTTGTAGGTCTTATAATTCAGAAAGAGCTACACAATTAGATAATACAAAAGGAAATTTACTCTCCTAGAAATTGAAGTTTTTTATAGTTTTTTTTTAATGTGCACTTGGAATAGCTAGGTAAATCTCTCATTCTCTCCTCTCAATCTCAGTAAGGGCTTGTAGCTTCCGCTCAAGCCAAGCGATTTAGAAGTTCAGACCAAGATCAAGAAGAATGAAGAAGAAATTTCACTAAAACATCATCCAAAATACACTAAAAGTTCAAATACAAACAAGAAAAAGGTACCACATAGGTTGATCCAAGCTAGAGGTCCTCTCTATCTTGCAGCTCTCATAGAGCACCATCAAGAATGACCCCCTCCTCTCGAAATTTGGCTTTTATACCTAGGTAAAATGGCAAAAATTACCATTTTACCCCTAATGAGTAATTAAATTTTATCTATCAATGCAGGCTTGATCTCAATAATAAAACTATACAGATAGGAAGAGGGGATAAAGACGAGAAAATCCATAAAAAATTCATCTGAATCGGACTTTTGGATTGAAAGTTATGAATAAATGAATTTAAACCATTATTAGCCATTGGATTAAATTCATTTATTTAATTTTTTCTTCTTTTAACCGCTCGCTGACGTGTCTCTTTTTCATTGGCAGCGACATTTCAACTTCTTCAAGCGGGCGTCTTCACGTTTGTGCCACGTACCCCCTGGCGAAAAATAAAAATAAACAAAAGCAGGTAAAACCGATTATGCGTATAAATGGAGCATGCACGTGGTGCATGGCTTTCTCGCCGCACTAACGAATCCGCACGCGCCATGTCACCGCCCGTGTGTGCGCGTCGCACGCGCCGCGCGGGCGGTGAACTTACCTGCCGGAGCCAAACCCTCTTCAAGCCCCGTCGGATTCTCATCCGACGGCCACGATAGCGCCACGTCGACACGCGAGAGACTCTTTGGCCTTTTTTCGGCAAAGCCCTTTATAAAACTCGAAATTACGGGTGGATGTATGTCCTTCCCGCATTCTCTCTCCTCCGCTTTTTTTTCTAAAACATTAAAACACTTCATAAACTATTTGCAATAAAACCCTTAAATATTTTAAATCATATCTTTACGCCTGCAGTCACGACCGAGAGCTGTTTTGAGGGTCTTTTTGCACCAAAACTTTGCAAAAAGGCCCTTCAAAGTTCGTAAATGATGTCAATACTTTTTTTCTCTTATAAACATATCTTTTTTTCTTAGAATAAATGCATTTCCTCTTCAAATAAATCTCAGAAAATTCTTCAAAATTCTAGATAATTCTAGAAAATTCACTGATTCATCCCCAAACTGATAAATCTCGAAATTAAATATTAAACTTGCCATTTTCATTGAAAAATAGTTATTTTGAGCTCCAATAAATCCTTGAAAATTCATAGGATTAATAGAAAATTAAGGAAAAATCAGAAATCACTTGAAAACAATATTTTATTGTAAATATATGATAACAACCCCATTTTAAGCTCTTTAAATGCATAAATTTGTGCTAATAACATCAAATAAAGACCGAATTTAGGGTGTTATCAAGGAAGATTTAATATTACTTATATAGCCTACTCCCAAGATTCATGAAGAGATGTGGAAGGTAGAAGAAGGTAAATATGATCCTCAGAAGTTATTCTTCTAGGTAGAGAATGCACTTATTATGGAATGATAGGCAGTTCATAGGAAACAAATAAGAAGAAGAAGAAACAAGCCCCATAGTAATTTTTCCTTTCTCTTTTTTTCATAATTTTGTAAAATGTATTATTTACAGTGATGTTTTCTGTATTTTTCTGTTTTTGTTTTTTTTTTGGGGCAGAAAAGGAGAAGAGAATAAGAAAGGATTTATGAACTTCCTTAATCCGATAATTTTTCCTGAATGAAAGTAATCACAGATTTCATGCAATCACTCTACCCTCATAGAGGTTTTTTTTATCATCTTTGAGGATCAGAAAGAAGAAATAGATTGAGAAGATGTAGAGTGAATATTAATGGGAAAGATTGAAAATCAGATGACAAATATCAACCTGATATTGTTTTTAAAGATAAGAGAGATAGAACGACTTGGGAGTCAGGCATCTCACAAGCAATGAGGTGGAGGAGTCCTATATAAGTACGGTGAGGTAAAGGTGGTAAAAGGTAAGTAATCATAGATGGATGAAGATGGAAAATGAATAATTGTGGGATGAACATTTTTTATAAAGGGTATGAGATGGAGGGGTAAATGCATCTCACTATCCAGCATATGATTAGGCTGATAGGTAGTCATTCACATAGATAGGTTCGGTTAAATCAAAATATGGGTGTAGTGGGGGTGTCACACTTTCACTCAACATTCAAATCCTTATCTATGGGGTATACACCTTTTCATTTTCAGATCTGTCCTTCACCCTACCGTGTACTCTCGCCATTTGGGGATAAGATCATGTACTACCGAGAAATCAACATTGATGCCCCTATAATATGATCATGATGCGCTCAATGAGCCTAGCTTCCCTACATTTTCTTCTAAGGTAATAAGATAAAAGAGGCTGTCCAAAGTTTGGTTATGGCATGATGTTGAATTCAAGAATTTTTTATACTCCCCATCTTATTAAAAAACATTGAGAAATCATAGAAAATATAAAAAAATTTAAGGCGGATTGAATCTCCCCCCCACATAGTAACTGCATAGTCCTCAATGCATAGGAAAAAATAAAAAGGAGTTTAGAGGGGGCAAACAGTGGGTTGAGCTCTTTCATGTAGGTTCCTTCACGTCCATTTCATGTATTGGTGGTTGGCAGTTGTGTCGATGCCATATCGAACGTGATGGTCCCCCGACTAGGGTTAGCGAACACACCTCATCCTACACCATTTTACGTGTCGTGGGTTGACGCTTCGTCACTGCCGGCGAAGTGACAATGCCACGCCCTACTATAAATGGGGACGTACGGTGAGACCGCCATGTGTGATGTCCTTCCGATGAATGTAGGAAGTATCATCTTGGGTCATCCCTGGATCTATGATCTTGACATCACCATAGCCAGTCAAGCGAACACGTGTTCGTTTCTGCACAAGGGATGACGGGTCACATGGCACCCTTACATCGCGAAGCCTACACTGAAGAGTGTCCCGACCAAGACAGTCGGGCTTACGATCGTCCGCTATCCCGCGCCCCCTTGAGAGCCGGGATACAAAGAAGATGACGTGGCATAGTGTCTGATCGATCGCATTGCCCGTCGGACTGCCCGCGCTACTAGTCAGGAGACCAGCGCCACGCACAATGTTGCGCTAGCCATTCGTCCAGCTACACGAGCCCGCGCCAGTTGTTTGACCAACTGCGCTGCCCGGCCACCCACGCCATTCGTCCGGAGCAGACATGTAGCATCCTCCCCGGCTTCGTCTAGGATTTTCCTCGACCCGGTGCGGACCACTCACTCTTCCCCTATCAGGATGATGAGCAGTGGACGCATTGCGACTGCCCTACCATGCGCGTGGTAACAGCCAACCGCCGTAGCCCTACCCAGTGCGGCGAGCACGCACCTGTCTTCCTAGAGGCCCTCGCCACCGGGTTGAGCCCACCCGAGATCGCACATGGCCAAGTCCCTCAACGACTCCATACCCTAGCATCCGTAGTAGTCCCTCCTTAGGCATTCGCTCAGCATGTTTTATTGTTGCATCATGATCATCATGCTAGGTCATCATCTCGGCATGCACAGTACAAGCACGCTGCCGACTTGCAGAGCCAACTCCGAGTGACTGACGTGGGAGACCAAGTGTCGGTGAGAATTTGGCCAGAGAGCTATTCTCCTGGGCCGGCCACAACGCTACATGTTTGTAGCAGCGGCTCGTTCTCGAACCTCCGACGAGTGGGCCAATACGCCTACGTCACCGAAGTCCCTTCTTTGTGGGGGACCTGCTCCATGCCTAACGTAGTGGGCACGATCCGGTACTAAGCCCCTTCTCTCCCCTCTACCCTGACCTTTCTAAACCCCTTTGACATGAGCGAGTTGGTCGCGACCACTTCCCTGGTGAACACACCCGATTGGCACGAGTAAGTCAATTGTATACTGCTTGGGGTAATTAACGATGCAGGGAACATGGTACCGCGAGGGCTCCTATATGCAGGTGTGGATGACACAATCACCACAGAGCGCGACCTCCGCCAGCGACGACCAGGCCCTCGCCAGCCATCGCCGCCAGCTACCCCAACTCGACGAAACCGAGTTCTTCTGATCCAAAAGGATTGATGGCGCACACCATCAAGGATCGGCAACGATGCCATTCGCGCCACCTGCCACCATCATCAAAGAGCGGGTGAAGAGATGCTCGATTATGTTGTTTTGATTTTTGTTATTTTTCTTAGTTGTGTCTCATGTTTTCTTCGCCAGCTTATTGTTTTCATCGCACTAGGAAGCAACTTGTGTCCGCATTTTCATCGTCAAGCGAAGGGACCTTCCCCTTCCCCTTTTCTTTCTTTTATTTTATTTTTCCCTTCTATGTGTAATGGGGGGGCCAATTTATAAGGGCCCCCTTCATGGACCTCGTCTCCCTTTTTGGTCATCCATTTAGGGGGCCCAAACCCCTATATAAAGGAAGAGGGGACACCCTAAAAAATGAGACCAGGAAGAAGAAAAGTCCTTTGTAAGTCTATCTTGGTCTGAACGTTTAGAAAATATTTTAAAAAAGAAAAAAAGGAGGAAAAAAAGAAGAAGAAAGAGGAGAGAGAGTGAACGGAACGGAACGGGGAAGGGTTTGTGGTGGTGTGGATGCAAACGTGTCATCATCGGACGTGCTGCCACCATCAACTGAAGATGCCGTCTCCGCTACGAACACACCGCCACAGTCAACCGAAGTCAACGCCTCCACCACGGACACACCGCAACCGTCATCGGACCAATTCAACATACCGGCGTTATGCACGTCTCCACACACGCACACGCCTTCACGCATCATAACACGTCACCAACGGCACATCCACAACTGCCCCTTTGCGTGAGATGAAGCACGTCTTCCGTCTTTAATTTCTCGTCTCTAATTTCTCATCTTTAAGTTGTATTTTCTCTTTCCTCCAAGGCCTATATGTATAGGCCATTGTTTCAAGAAACAGTTAGGCAGTCATTATTAAAGAATCTAGTTTTATTTAACTCTTCTTGGAGGACTCCCAAGCCTCCCTACCCCTCCTTCAACCTAGCGTCGCTGCCGCCATCGTCACCGTCGCCGCATTGCGTCGTCGGCCTTCCCCCTCTCTTCCCCTCTCACTCTCACTCTCTCTCTCTCTCTCTCTCCCCCCTCTCCTTCTCTCTCTCTCTCTCTCGCCCTCCTAGGGCTGCCGCCCAGGACACCCAAGGAGGCCGCCGAAGACCGCTCAAGGCAACCACCCCATGCCACCAAGGACAGCCCGCCCTAGGCCGCCCAAGGCTGCCACACAAGGCCGCCCAAGGCAGCCACCCCAGGCCGCCCAGGGCTGCCGCCCAAGGCTGCCCAAGGCAGCCCCCCCAGGCCGCCTAGGGCGGTAGGGCAGCCCGCCAAAGGTAGCCACCCCAGGCCGCCTAAGGTTGCCCAAGGCAGCCACCCCATGCCGCCTAGGGCAGCCCGCCCAAGGCCGCCCGAGAAAGCCACCCCAGGCAGCCCAGGGCTGCTGCCAAAAGGCCACACAAGGCAGCCACCCAGGCTGCCCAGGACAGCCCGCCCAAGGCCACCCAAGGCAGCCACCCTAGGCCGCCCAGGGCTGCTGCCCAAGGCCCCCCAAGGCCGCCTAGGGCTGCTGCCTAAGGCCGCCCAAGGCAGCCACCCCAGGCCGCCCAAGGCAGCCCGCCCTAGGCTGCCCAAGGCGCCACCCAAGGCCGCCGCCCAAGGGCGCCCACGACAGCCACCTCAGATCGCCCAGAACGGTGTCCGCACCCGCTTACCCTGTCCGTGGCTGTTCGTCCGTCTTGCTCTCCGCCAGGGCCGTACATCGCCCAGAACCCCCAGTCTTCTCACCCGGTGGGCCGCTCAACGCCCGGATTCGCCCACACTTGTCACGATCAGAATTCCCCGCAGCCTCTACACGCACTACGGTGCTGAGGTACGCTTGAACTCTTTGGTGTGGAAGTGTTCTCCATCCAGTATTCCACGAGAAGTCTCCACCGTCATCAGATTTGTGTTGATTTGAATTTTCCCACAATTCTCTTCGAGACTTTCTATGAGACGTGAATTCGGGTATTGATTTTGGTGCTTCGGCATCGTTGTGGTGGGTGAAGATAGTACTCCCGCCCTCGACGAGGATCGGAGCTGCACCACCATTATTTCATCGGTTTTAAACTCTGAATTCGATTGTGTGGATTTCTGTGGTCTGTTTTATCCCTCCCTCACCCAATCCATCCTTTGCCTTCCATCCGTCCTTATCATTTCTCTGTCCCTCCAGTCGTCCATTTCCTAGTCGTCCTACGTCAACTTGGTATCAGAGCCTAGCTTGTGTCAGCCCTGTCATTTCCGCCATCGTAGAAGTCATCATTGTAGTGGTCCCATTGCATGCATCTGCGTTCAGGCAAACGCGTGTTCGCTCCAATATCAGACCAACCCCAAGATGGTCGTGATGTGTCCATCCCCGTCCATGAGTTGTCCTCGTCCATCCCACCGACCTCCTCTCGAGGGGACATCGATCGCGTGTTAGATGCTGTTCAGAACGGTTTTCGTATGTGAATACACGAATTACCAACATGGACAACCCTCTAACCAGTTCAATCGATGCAGTTAGTGAACGGACGTACCAACTCGAGAACAGAGGTCTTGACCGACATCGGCGTGATCGTGAAGACCATTACCCACCTGATCCTAGATCTCGAGATCGTGATAGGAATCATCGTGACATTGATGATCCTATATGACCCGAGGATAGATCTAGAAGCCGAAATCAGAATCATCCCGAACGAGACGATCTGATTCCTCCGTAGATTCACACTCCGGTCCATGATAGGAATCGTCGAGACGATTACTATCCGCCTGAGCCTAGGACCCCAGGTCAGGATAGGAATCGTCCCCCACGGAATGATCCCTACCCACCTGTGGATAGAGCCTCAGTGCATGACGGAAATCGTCTACCACGAGACGATTACTATCCATCGGAGGAGAGGATCCCAGAGCGTGATAGGAATCATCCCCCACGGAATGATCCTTATCCACCTGATGATAGACATCGTGGATGGAACGGGAATCGTCTGGAGAGGAATGATCCTTTTCCACCCGAGGATGTGGCTCCCCCTCGCGATCACCAGTGTGCAGATAACGACAACCAATGACAGCAAATTCAGCGTAGCGTCAAAGTCGATATTCCATACTACAAGGGATCTAGGGACCCTAAAGAGTATCTTGATTGGGAGTCCAAATTGAATAGTTATTTCAAGTGGTACAATATGCTAGACTGGCAGAAAGTCCAATATGCTGAGATGAGATTAGGGGGACAGGCGAAAATCTTTTGGGAGAATCTTGAATTTTCAATTTATAACCATCGTGAGGCACCCATAGATACTTGGCCCCAAATGGACAAACTGCGTGAGAAATACGTCCCACTTGCTTATTTAGATAACCTTATTGACCAATGGCACAAACAACAGCAGGGTAGACGCCCTGTCTCTAAATATATCACTCAATTTGAGGAATTCTATATGAGGTGTTGAGTTGAAGAGAACCCTCGAGTCATTATTTGCCGTTTTAGAACTGGTCTTAATCTGTATTTAGAGACAGAATTGCTTGTCCATAAGGCCACCACACTCAAACAGGCCTATCAGATTGTGGAGGACTTAGAACTATGTCAAAACTTGTACCACACTCCCGTATACAGTCGTCCTGCTCTCACCGACCCCACACACTCATCAAATCCTGCTTACCCTAACCGTGTGGACCAGCGCAACTCTCCGTTAGCTCTCCCGGCACCACCTCCCATTCCCGTTTCCACTCGCACTACCACCGAGCATCGTCCTCCAGCCCCTTCACCGTCTTCCACTACACCAAATGCACGTACGTCCTCTTCCCTCGATTCCACTGCTAGGGCTCCACCTCAACCCAATCCCGCACATATCGGTCCCTTTGGCTTGACCTGTTTTAAATGCCAGGGTCGTGGTCATAGAGCTTCCCAATGTCCATTACAAGCCCTACATATAGGCCAGGAGCCCTCTGATAACATCCCTATCGTAGATGATCAGCCTATATATGAGGAAGAATATAGAGTAGATAGCTACGTCGAAGATGAATTCATGCATGATAAGCTCAAATTATGGGTATTTTTACTAGTTATTGACTGGTCAATCATGTGAGGATTTGAGCTTATGCAAAAATATTTTTTTAACCTCACAGGCTTAGGACGAGTAAGGTGTCGATCCACAGGGAGCAGATAAAACAACAGTAGTTCCTTTTCAATGCAGTTTAATTTATCAGATTTCTGTATCAATCCTAACAATCAGAGAAATTATCTTCAGTAGAATTCAGGGAATTTCTTCAGGAGAGATATGTAAAGTAATTTCTCAGTAGACTAATGAACTCTGTTTCAAGATTGGCTTAAGGGAGCTAACACTTAAAGGGTGTTTCTTCCTTCACAAGTTGTGCTGCGCGCGGCCTTGCTGCGCGGCTTGGCTGTGCGCTGCTGTGCTGCGCCCGGCCTGGCTGCGTGGCTTGGCTGGGCGCGGCGTTGCTGCACACGGCTGTGCGGTGTGCAGCTAGGCTGCACGAAGCTGCGATTGAAGGGGCGAAACTTGAACTGGGTGTGATGAATGGATAGTCGATTTGAAGAGAAACGAAGAGAGAATGGAATTGAACAAACTATAAACTTGAAATCAAACCAAAACGAGGAACAATTTCAGTTGGAATTGTTGGAAGATCACTGGTGAGAATCTTCCAACCCAACCTAGATTGTCTAATAGAGAGAGAATTACACAGTTTCTGAAACTTGGGAAATCACTCCAACCTTATGTCACGATCCTTGCGGCGAGGTGGAGGTCGTCTAGCCCAAGCTACTCCTCAGCTTGCTCCTTCTCTCCAGCTCCAATGCTCATCAGCTCTTGGAGGGTGCAGAACTCTTCTTCTCCAAGCCCTAGCCTGTTCAGGTGGAAATTCTGGACAACCTCAAAATGAACTCTCAAGAGAGTATTTATAGGTTTCTCTTAACACATGCCCCGGGGGCATTTTTGGAATTTTATTCTTCTTGAATTTTTGCCAACTCCTCTTGATTCTTGTCGTCCTCCTTTGGTTGTCTTAACCTGTTTCTGAACTTACTAACCAAAAAATGTCAAATATAATCCCCTTGATTCGAAGAATCAAGTGGGGTTAGTAATTTTATAAAATAATGCATATGTATGACAACTCACATGAATTAACTAAATATTCTTGATGCTTTGATACTTAAAAGTCTAAATATTTGATGACTTATTGAGAGTCATCAATGCACGAGGAAGATTTAGTGGGCTTCATTGATATCACCGACTGCCCACCAACCCTTCCTCGTCGGAATCCTTCTACATCTGTTAGGGGAGTTATCCGATGTACCCTTACCCAGCCTTCAACCGATACTTCCGCTTTGAGGACGTCCATATTCTATACATATTTCAAGATTCGTGACAAGATGTGTAAAACGATTGTAGACAGCGGCAGTTGTATTAACGATGTATCCAATGTCATGACATCACGATTGGGATTGCCTTTAATCGACCATCCTAACCTGTATTATGTATCCTGGATCGATGCTACCGCGATTCCTGTAAAGAACAAATGCCATCTTCCTTTGATGGTTCAATCTTACGAGGAAGACGTATTGTGCGATATGCTACCCATGAAGGTGCGCAGCGTTATCCTCGGCCCCCCTTGGTTGTATGATAATGATGTACATCTTTTTGGTAGGAGCAACACTTGTTCATTCATCCATCAGGGAAAGAAGATTACATGGCATCCCTGTACCCAAAGTCCACAAAAGCCTTCGCCAAAATCTCCATCCTTAGGCTTGTGTGCTATTAGCGGTCACCAATTTCAGAAGGAACTAGATAGTGAAATGACTATGTGCTTAGCTATGATTGCTGATTATTCCTTCGAGGATTCCACCACCCCACCACCCGAGGTTTCTCAGGAATTTGCAAGTGTCTTCCCTAACGATTTACCCGATGACCTACCCCCGATGCGTGAAATCCAACACTCCATTGATCTCGTTCCAGGGTCATCTTTACCCAACCTCCCTCATTATCCGATGGATCCCACGCAGTACAGGGAGCTACACCGTCAAGTCCATGAACTCTTGGACAAGGGATTCATCCAAGAGAGCCTCAGCCCGTGTGCCGTACCCGCACTACTGGCCCCCAAAAGGGATGGGAGTTGGCGCATGTGCATAGACAGTAGAGCTTCGGTCAACTATAGATTTCCTATTCCCTACATCGACGACATGTTTAATATGATGGCAGGTTCAAAAATTTTCTCCAAAATTGATCTTAAGAGCGGTTATCACCAAGTCCGTATCTGTTTGGGAGACGAGTGGAAAACTGCCTTTAAGATTAAGGACGGATTATATGAGTGGAAAGTCATGCCTTTTGGTTTATCAAACGCACCTAGCACTTTTCAGCGATTGATGAATCATATATGATGGAGGACCATCTTGCCGACGACAGCCTGACGACGACAACGACACCTGCCGGATGACCGACAACGACACGCCAACAGCCACGTCGGACAGCTCGTGCCGACGTCCGCAACCCGGGGTTTAAGTACTCCGGGTAGGTTCGAACAATTTACGCTTTTCTTATGTGTATTTCTTTTCATTTCGAATTATGGGATTGGGCCAATATCATAGGGCCCATCCTCGTCTTTTCTTTTATTTTAAGATTGTATTTTGAATTTGTAAGGAGAGGTTGAACCACGTCTCATGACGGTTCAACCTCTCCCCACGTCTCCTTGGCACCCCTCCTCCCTATATAAGGGGAGGGCATGCCCAAGGGACTACTTGGAAGTTTTTGAATTGAAAAGTGTTTCAAGAATCTTCCCCCTTATCGTAGTTGTAGCGTAGGGGGTTTGGCTAGCCCCATCTCTTCGTCGAGACCACTCCGAAGAGTAGAGCCCACGTCCTGTCCGTCAAGATCACTCCGGGCGTTGCGTGTTCAACCGTGCCGTCGAGATCACTCCGGTACGTTAAAGATTTTCAAGAAGCTGTCGTGATCAAGAATCGAGAGAGCACCCATCGAGATCACTCTGGGCGCCCTCAAGGTTCAAGACGACGACGGTGCCGCGCTGCATCGGGACATCTGCCTCCGTTGGAAAGGAACGCCCGCGACCATCAAGAACCGGCCTCGCAAGGTTCTTGATTTCTCTTGCCATTGCCCCTTCCATTCCCCCCCCTTCCTTCCCCTCCTTATTGATCATCTTCTGCCACGTTCTTGACCATCCCCCACCCTTTTCCATCGTTTCTTGAACCTTCTTCTTCACCCTCAACGTTCTTGACCATTCCCCTCCATCCTCCATTGTCTTGAACCATACCCTCGTCCTTCTTGATTCCCCATTCCTCGCCCTACCGCTTCTTGCACCTCCCAACCACGCCCCAACGCTGCTTCGCAGCTCCTCTTTCCGATCACCTATCTCCGCCCCCCCCCCCGACCCCATCACCGCGCCCGCATCACCGTCGCGACTCGGTCCCGCACGGCCGCACCGATCGATGCCACCGCACCGCCGCGCCGCGGCCCCCGTCTCGCACCGCTACAACGAGCTCGCGCCGCAAATCTGCCTCGTCTTGCGGTACTGTGCCGCACCGCCGTCCCGCACCAATCTGGCCCTGCCCACGCCGTGACCTCGTCCCGCGCTGCCGCCCCGCCTGTGTCGCGGGTTCGCGCGCCCGCGCCCTCGCACGCACGCGGCCAATCCTACACCGCGGCCCTGTCCACTCACCGTGAATCCTCTCTGCACCGCCGACCCGCCTAGCATCACAGGTCCAACCCGCGCCGTGGCCCCGCATTCCCGCTGCCCGTCCACGCCGTGGTCCCTCACCGCGCCGCAACCCCGCGACGCGCCGCAACTCCGCCAGCACCGTGAACGCTCGCGCGCCGCCGTGATCCGACCGCGCGCCGTAGCCTCGCTGATAACCCGAAAATAGGGGTGAAAATTACGCAAATTTTTAGCCCTTGTCGTTGTGAATTTTTGGCTTATGCAATAAAATTTATAAAACTCTACTTAATATGTATAGTGATAAGTATGACTGTCGTCCAAGGGAGGCAAGTAGGAATTTCAATTTGATTTAATCATTTAGAGACGTTGAAAGAGGGTTCTTAAAATGAGTTGGGTTGATTTTTCAGATTGATAATTCAGAACTAAAATGGGGTAAATTGAGACTTCTAAAAATTAAAACTAAATTTTTTTATAATTTTCTTTTGTAATGCAATTAGGGTATATGATAACACCCTAATTTCGGTCTTTATTTCATGTTATTAGCATGATTTATGCATTTAAAAGGCTTAAATTTGGGTTGTTATCATATATTTACACAAAATAATGCTTCCAAGTAATTTCTGATTTTTCCCTAATTTTCTGTTAATTATATGAATTTTTATGATTTATTGAAGCTAAATAATTATTTTGGATGAAAATGGCACATTAAAAGTTCATTTCGACATTTATCAACATGGGAATTAATCAGGGAATTATTTCGACATCTAGAAAATTCCCTGATTAATTCCCATGTTGATAAATGTCGAAATAAACTTTTTAATGTGCCATTTTCATCCAAACATAATTATTTCGAGCTTCAATAAATCCTTAAAAATTCATATAATTAACAGAAAATTAGGGAAAAATCAGAAATTACTTGGAACCATTATTTTGTGTAAATATATGATAACAACCCAAATTTAAGCCTTTTAAATGCATAAATCATGCTAATAACATGAAATAAAGACCGAAATTAGGGTGTTATCACTCGCCAATCCCACGCTCGGTCATCACCGCCCTGCCGAACCACCGTGGACTACACGACTCAAGGTCAAATCTCGTCTCCTCTCCCTCTTAATCCAGTATCATTACTACTTGCAGTCCCGTCGTCCGCTATCGCGTCCTCTGCCAAGATCTCCGGAACGAACATCGAAATAGGCCTAGCCACCGACGTCGAGAGCAGGACTCTTTGGAGGTAAACGGATTGTCTCTGATTGGTTAAATATCGATCTCTCCAGGGCCGTTAGACGCCCCTCCCGTCCTAGTCGTCTAGTAGATTCTGCGGGTCAACGGGAGTCCGATCTCTGGATCGTTCTACCCGAGATCGCCCCAATCACGACGCCACTCACCCGCGTCTTATCTGCTCGTTTATAAATTCAATTCCAAATTTCGACAAGTCATATCATATCATCATTCTCACTTGTGACGCAAGACGCGTCGCTCGATCCCGGCCATAGTCGTTTTGCATCAATATACTTAGACCATTCATAGGAAATATTGTCGTTTACTTTGACGATATTCTTATTTATAGTAAGTCAACACCCGATCATCTCCATCACTTATGTTTAGTTTACGAAGTATTCAAAACCGAGCAGTTATATGCCCACCCAAAAAAATGTTCCTTTCTTATTAGTCATGTCTCGTTCTTAGGTTTTATCTTATCTGACCAAGGTGTATCTATTGATCTGGCCAAAATTACCGCAATTATCCAATGGCTAACTCCCAAGAATACCCATGATGTTCGTAGCTTCCATGGATTAGCAACCTTTTATAGACGATTCATTTCCAACTTTAGTACCATCATGGCACCAATAACCGAATGTCTCAAAGGAAATCATTTTGAGTGGACTACCGTAGTGTAGAAATCCTTTGACGAAATTAAAATGAGAATGACTCGAGCCCCCATCCTCCGACTTCCAGATTTTGATAAATATTCGAGGTTGCTTGTGATGCGTCGGGATTAGGGATTGGTGGAGTATTGAGTCAGGAAAATCACATCATCACATTCTTCAGTGAGAAATTAAATGATGCCAAACTAAAGTACTCCACCTATGATAAGGAATTTCTATGCCATTATCCAATCTTTACGTTATTGGCGTCATTATTTATTGTCTAAGGAGTTTGTTCTCTACTCTGACCATGAAGCTCTAAAATATCTTCACTCCCAACAGAAACTTAACCCTAGACACGTTAGATGGGTCGAGTACATCCAATCTTATACTTTCGTGCTCAAACATAAGAGTGGTGTCAAAAATAGGGTCACCGATGCCTTGAGTAGACGAGTCCACTTACTGAATGTTATGAAAGTTGAGGTTATTGGATTTGATCAGATGAAGGACCTATATCCTGATTGCCCGGACTTTGCTCCCATTCTACAGACTTTAGGCAATTACCCGAATCCTGAAAACCAAGATTATATCATAGAAAATGGATTTTTATTTAATGATCGTCGCCTATGCATCCCACATTCCTCTCTTAGGGATTTTTCTTGTGTGGGAGACGCATGCAGGAGGCCTTAGTGGTCATTTTGGGAGAGATAAGACCATCGCTATGGTCGAGCATAGGTTCTTTTGGCCATCCCTCAAGCGAGACGTAGCTAATATAGTTTCCCAATGTCGTGTATGTGCTCTCGCCAAGCAGGTCAAACCAAACACCGGCCTATATACCCCTCTACCGGTCCCTCAGAAACCTTGGAAGGATGTGACCATCGACTTTGTGTTAGGGCTTCCGAGGGCGAACAAACGCTATGATTCCATCATGGTGGTCGTGGATCGTTTTTCGAAAATGGCCCATTTCATTCCTTGCTTTAAAACTTCTTATGCCTCTCATGTCCGTCTCCATGGACTTGCAAAAAGCATAGTATCGGACAGAGATGTCTGATTCACTAGCTACTTTTGGAAGACCCTTTGGCATTTTTTGGGGACGAAGCTCAAGTTTTCCACGGCTTTTCACCCCCAAATTGATGGACAGAATGAGGTCATTAATAGGAGCCTTGGCAACTTATTACGATCGCTGGTGGGAGACAACCTTAAATCTTCGAATTCTATCATTCCACGTGCCGAATTTGCCTACAACGCGTTGGTCAACCGCAACACTGGCATGAGTCCATTTGAGATAATGCATGGTCATTCAACTCATACGCCCACTCGCCTTATACCCATGTTACCGCATACTAGAGTCTCAGATGATGGTCATGAGTTTGCCAATCGTATTAGACATCTGTAGGAGGAAATTCATACACGCATCATTAATCGCAACACCTCATATAAACATACCACAGATTTACACCGGCATTTTCGTGAATTTAAAGAAAGCGAGATGGTGATGGTGAGGGTTAGGTCGGAGAGATTCTCTTCCAAGCATGCTACTAAGCTTCATGCTCGTAGCACCGGGCCGTTCCCAATTCTCAAACGAGTAGGGGAAAATGCCTATGCCGTCAACATACCCTCCACGTGGGGGATAAGCACCACTTTCAATATCTCAGATTTAGTCAGATTTAATGCCCCACCTCTTTCATCTAATGGCCCTCCTCTACCCTCGGACTTCTCGGTGAGCGATTTTGACTTGTCCACTCCCCCTTCACTACCTTCTGATTGGCAAGAGAACATCGAGGCTATATTGGACGAGGTAATCACCTTCACCAAAGGTGGGACGGTGCGAAAGTTTCTTGTTCGTTGGCAGGGCAAAGCATCGAAGGACGACAAGTGGATTATGGAAGAGGACCTGGCTCGCCTGCGCCCACACTTGGTGTTCCTGCTGGAGTCTCCTGACGCTTACTTGACAGAGTCGACTTCTTTGCACCTCGGCGAAATTGGTGGTGTGGATGCCAACACATCATCGCACATGCCGCCACCATCAACCAAAGACAACGTCTCCGCTACGGACACACCGCCAAAGTCAACCAAAGTCAACACCTCCACCACGGACACGCCGCAACCATCAATGGACCAATTCAACATACCGGCATTACGCACGTCTCCACGCACGCACACGCATTCACGCATCATGACACGTCACCAACGGCAGATCCACAACTGCCCCTTGGCATGACATGAAGCACGTCTTGCGTCTTTAATTTCTTGTCTTTAATTTATTGTGTTTAAGTTGTATTTTCTCTTTCCTCTAAGGCCTATATATATAGGCCATTGTTTCAAGAAATATTTAGGCAGTCATTATTCAAGAAACGAGTTTTGTTTAACTCTTCTTGTAGGACTGCCCAGCCTCCCTACCCCTCCTTCAACCCCCGCCACCGCCGTTGCGCCGCGCCTTCGCCCATTCTTCCCCTCGGCCTCTCCTCTCTCTCTCTCTCTCTCTCTCTCTCTCTCTCTCTCTCTCTCTCTCTCTCTCTCTCTCTCTCTCTCTCTCTCTCTCTCCTCTCTCTCTCTCTCTCTCTCTCTCTCTCTCTCTCTCTCTCTCTCGCCTCCCAAGGCTGTCGCCCAGGCCACCCAAGGAGGCCGCCCAAGACCGCCCAAGGCAGGCGCCCTAGGCTGCCGAGGGCAGCCCGCCCTCGGCCACCCAAAGGCCGCCACCCAGGCCGCCCAAGGCAGCCACCCCAAGTTGCCTAAGGTTGCCCAAGGCAGCCACCCCATGCCGCCCAAGGCAGCCAACCCAGACCGCCTAGGGCTGCCGCCCAAGGCCGCCCAAGGCAGCCACCCCAGGCCGCCTAGGGCAGCCCGCCCAAGGTAGCCACCCTAGGCCGTCCAGGGCTGTCGCTCAAGGCAGCCACCCCAGGCTGCCCAGAGAAGCCCGCCCAAGGCCGCCCAAGGCAGCCACCCCAGGCCGCCCAAGGCAACCTCCCCAGGCCACCCAGGGCAGCCTGCCCTAGCTGCCCAAGGCGCCACCCCAGATCGCCCAGGGCAGCCCACCTTGGGTTGCCCAAGGCCGCCGCCCAAGGGCGCCCACGACAGCCACCTCAGATCGCCTAGAACGGTGTCTGCGCCCGCTTACCCCGTTCATGCCTGTTCGTCTGTCTCGCTCTCCACCAGGGCCGTACAATGCCCGGAACGCCCAGTCTTCTCGTCTAGTGGGCCGCTCAACGCCCGGATTCGCTCACACTTGTGACGATCAGAATTCCCCGCAGCTTCTACACGCACTACGGTGCCGAGGTACACTTGAACTCTTTGGTGTGGAAGTGTTCTCCATCCAGTATTCCACGAGAAGTCTCCATTGTCATCAGATTTGTTTTGATTTGGATTTTCCCACAATTCTCTTCAAGAATTTCTATCGATACGTGAATTCAGGTACTGATTTTGGTGCTTCAGCATCGTTGCGGTGGGTGAAGACAGTACTCCCGCCCTCGACGAGGATCGGAGCTGCACCACCATTATTTCATCAGTTTTAAACTCTGAATTTGATCGTGTGGATTTCTGTGGTCTGTTTTATCCCTCCCTCACCCAATTCATCCTTTGCCTTCCATCCGTCCTTATCATTTCTCTGTCCCTCCAGACGTCCATTTCCTAGTCATCCTACATCAGTTTGCACCCGTTCCCTCCTGAACGCGCGCTTGTTCTAGGGCTCCGTTGAGAGCCCTAGGCCGCCGCCGCCGCAGGCGTGCTGCTAGCGTGCCGTTGCCGGGCTGCCCAAGACCTGCGAACCCTATTAGAAGCGGTGCCTACACAACTTGAGGTAGGCACCTCCGCCAGCCGCGAGTGCCACCGCACAAGCGGGTGCTGCCGCGACCAGCAAGCACCGCCCCCAATTGCGGGTGATGCCCCAAGCTGAGGGCGTCGCCCCAGAAGGCGGCACGCCACTAGCAATGGGCGCTAGTGCCCAGCGGGCGCCGCCATGAGAAATGGCTGCCGCCATAGCCGCGGGCGCCACTGCAAGCCAGGAGTGCCGCCCCAGCCGTGACCGCCGCAAGTCGTGGGCTCCTCGCTAGGAACGGGTGCTGCTGCCCAGTAGGGGCTGCCGCGACTAGTAGGCGCCGCCCCAGTCGCGGGGGCTGGTGCAAGCCACGTGCGCCGCCGAAATTCGCAGGATCCGCAGCAAGCCATGGGCACCACTGCTAGAGGCAGGCGTCGCGCCAGCACCGGGCACCGCTGCAACCAGCGGGCGACGCCCCCAGTAAAGGGCGTCACAGCCAGCAGTGGGCGCCGTTGTAAGCAATGGGCACCGCCGCTAGTCGCGGGCACCGCTGCCAGCCGCGGGCACCACCACAACCAGCAAGCGCAGCCCCCAGCAGCCGCCGCCGCCGCAACAGCAGGACCAGCCATAGTTGCCGGAGCGATCACGACCGCTCCTGCTGACCGCAGGCGCTGGCCGCCGCCGCAGCCACCAGAGCATGCACAGCCGCTAGGGCGGCTGCAAGTGTTGAGGGCGGATGCCGCCACTGGGCACGCCGCTGCCTCGCACCGCCACCTCATTAGGCACTTTCACTGGACTCCTCCACCGGGCCGTGCACCACACCGATCGTTGCGGACCCATGATGTCTCGACAAACGACGCCCCTTGGCGCCATTCCTCGCAATAGGGCCGTGATCTGTGAGTGGTGGCAGTGCTCTTCTCCTTCATCTCTCTTCATTGTCAACTTATCCTTCCTTATCCTTCTTCTCCCCACGAGAGCAGCTGATGAACGTGAAATTCAACTCAATAATAAATATGCTTTGTCAGTTAGGGCGACCATAATGCCCTTACATAGAGGTCATGAGGGCTCCTTGCAAAGGGGTCCAGTTTGGGGGCCCTTGTAACATGGGGGCCCCCTTTAAACAAACAAAAATGTGCATGTACATAAACATGTGAAAGGCAACATGCAACATCATGGAACATGACAATATGAAACACGACACACGATGAACACATGAACACATGAACATGATGAACATGGCACAAACAATAAACATGACAAACATGTGACGAGGAAAATGAAAACATTGAATACACGGACGTGCTTTACCCTGGGTATTTGAACCCAAAGACAACTTTGCGGGCGTGGTAGTGGTAGTCTGGCGGGACATGAACCGGCGGGGCCGTCGATGATGAGGATGATAGCTCCAAAGACAACTCCGATGGAGTGGGCTTGCTCGCTCCATCGAAAGATCTAACATCAATGACTTTCCCTTATGTTATTTCCTTCGCGACATTGTCGTTATCATAGTTAGAGTTTATTGATATATTTTCATCACCATCATCTCTACCATCACACCGCTCACGCACTCATCACTATCAAATCCGTCGTGTTCTCTACCTTATTAGCATGACACGTCTCGTAGTTCTACTTTTAATTCATCTTTGCTTTGTAATTTGAAGTTTTACTTATAACAATTAAAACCTTTTACTCGATATCACCATCGCACTTATTATATTCTCGTATTTTGTCCTATAGATAATCAATATAGTAAGAAAATTAAATCCTTAATCATCGTTCCATATGAAGATGATGTGTACTCATTACTAGCTAAATAATCCTACTTAAGGTTAGATATTTGATTTATTGAATAATATGCGTTACCGATAATATATTAAAACCCCTAAATTTTGGTTTATCACATGCCATCTACATGTACATTTAGTCCGGATCCAAAGGTATTGTACTCAGGTTCTAGACCTCTAAGAAGATAAAAATAATATCAAACTCATCAACTATTTTTCCAATTTCTGTCAATGCATCATTGATAAAACTGAATTGTTCAAGGTAGTCGTATGTTGCAATGTTTTGTTATAATCTAGAACTTGAAATATAGACTCATGATCTTTGACTTATTCTTAATTGCAAAATTTTGGCAAATGGCTTCCCATGTATCCTTTGCAATGTTTCACCTTAAACTATAAAGTAGAACTCATTTTAACAATGATGTGGAGGTCACCATGAAAACACACTGATCAATATGTGATTCATAGTTTGGTAGAATACCATTTAGGGATTTGCAGGAATAAATTCAGTGAACTATTTTTACGTTAGAGCACCCATCATCTATCCTTAGTGTCTCCACACTGATGGGTACCGGACCGGCCATACTCATCATATGAGCAAGGATAGATAGTGTTATTCTATATGGATACTTCAATGTCATTATCAAGTATCATTTGGAAAACTATATCTAGAATACATGTTTATAGTCTAGAAATCCTCAGATTATAATATCATTGTAGCTCATTAAGTTTGATCAAGTATTCATAGACTTCAATATAAGCATCACATCCACTGTAATGAATATGTCCTATTCATGCACATGGAACGAGATATGGAATGTGTGTTTTGCTTGCCAACCACATAAATAACTATCATTTTAAACAGAATGTTTTCTTTCATCATAAATTTGTATTTTAGATATAACCATTGTGACTCCCCTGCAGAAATACCTCCTTATTTGTGGCTAATTTTTGCTCTAGTCCTCTTCTCCTCCAGGTTTAGCTTTGAGTGAAATTCAACGATTTGTGTTCAAATTTTTAGTGGTTATATATATATATATATATATATATATATATATATATATATATATATATATATATATATATATATATATATATATATATATATATATTTCATTCTTGCATCAAATGATACGATTCCAAATAACATAAAAATATTAAAAATTGAATTGAACTGATCTCTTGGGGTTGATCTTCGTATGCTCTTAGTCAACACCCCACTTGCAAGAGACCTATGTATTGATTATGGCTAGATAATATATAAAGGTAACAATCATATTTTTAGAATTTTTATATTTATTAAATTTTCATAGGTTTAACTGGTGAAGTCATTGAATGAGATCAAATCCACAGAATATTGAAACAGTGTTAAAGCATATGTATATCTTCACGTCATATAACATTCAATTCCTAAATATATGTTTTGACTTTTTGGCCCTATCATCATACTTAGTAGGATTTTATTATAGCTAATGATGTTATTTGGTTTTCACTCATAACCAGTCAAACACTGTTGAACGCATCCATCACTTCGAACATTCCTCAAAACATATATTCAAGCATTATGCTAAAATGGCCTTAAAGCTTAATCTTGGCAAGGCTTCTAATTTATGCAAAAAATGTAAATCTTATTCCCAAAAGAAAATTTCTTAGGTTTTACGCCACATAAATCAAATATGAATCATCGAATATTTTGAATGATTCTGTTGTTTTTATAAACTAACTGTAATTTAGAAAAAACACCATATATTATGGGATCACAAGGAAATATTTATCCTATGTATTCTAATATTTTCTATGTTACAATCTTTTATAGTGAAAATGAACAATTAAATTTTAATTAAGCTACCTTAATATGTATTGTAAGACGATCCATGGTTTGGGGCTTCATGAAAAGTGTGCCTGAAGTGAGTGAAAACTAAGGATAAGTTATAGCCTTGAATTCATCAAACATGCAACAACTATTAACCCAATTTGTTTCCACCCACCTATCTATTGAATTCATGTTCGTTGACTAAGAAATGCAAAGCCAGTTACTTCACCTATCCTGCACAAGCATGCACCTGGAAACCTTATCTATAGAACATATTATAATACCTATTTATGGGGCATGATATAAAGTGCACTTCTACATGTTCCCTATTTTATCTCCATACCACTCCTTCCTCTTTTCCCATTGGATAAATTTTTAATTTTGTTGTAGTCTATCATTATTTAATTTGGTTTTGGCTGAGGATGTGTCCCACAACCTTCTTATTGAACATTTGAAGCTCAAAATCTAAAGTGCTCAAATTTGGCCCAATAACACAAATAAATCCCCCATTTATCTGCATATATTTTAATTTCTTTAAGTTTTTTGACAAAAAATGTTTGAAAATATTTATCAGCAAAAAACTTTTCTCAAGTGCAGGCCAACAAAAAATTGTTTCATAATGTTAAAATATGCGTAAAGTGATGCCTAATGGTAAAATATATCCATATTCTGATAATCAAGCCGATGTAATACTAAAATAAATATTTAAAAGGCTCAAATTCAAATAAAACCTGTTGAATTATGGACTCCTTTACCATGCTGGCAGTCATAATCATCTTGTGCAACGGAAAGGTTATCACATGCTCGATCGTGTAATTGTACATCATAAGTCCTTTTGTACAAATACGCTGTATAAGATGGTTGACTTATTCAGTATGTATAAGAGATATGATGTATAAGAGGCTTTTTCACAAATAAACTGGTGTCCATATTTATTATATGTAAAATACATGTACTTAGCGCACACGATCAATTTTCAGAACCACCTTGCTATGGTATCATCATAATACAAATAGTTATTACATATATTCGTTGGCTTCAGTCATAGCATTACATACACATTTTTGTGAGTAAAATATGACTATGAAAATGAAAGTAATTTTAGAATTTATAGTCGTTTTCTAAATCGTGCATTTTTTTGTTATACCCCTATTTTTATTCTTGATGGATCACAACCGTTTCACAGACATGTCTTTGTGCATTTTGACATGGCTCCAAGTCCCTATAGGGTCTCATTTATAATGAAGATTCTGGGTTAAGAAAGTTGTTTTAAAGTATGATTTAAGCAAAAAAACATCTGTATACTGTCTTTAGTATAAGTAAAGGAAGGGCATAATCTACCAGGAGCAAGTAATGAGAGAGTAAAATGGCAATCCATATATATTTTAACATAATGCCATTTGATAATAAATACTTTTTGGATTTTTTGCTTCTATAAAGCAAATTTAATGAAGTGAGTGAAACTTAATCAATGCTATTAAAAAAATGAATTAAATAGTTTTTTGTTTTCGATAAATTGTAATGAGTTTGTACGAGTTTAAGATTTATTTGTGGAAGAAACAAAATTGATGGAAAACTAGAACCATTGGCTCTGCTTCTAGGGGCAGTTGCACTAGCCGGAGCACAAGTGAGGGGCAGTGGCGCAATGCCGGGCAGCATATGCAGACAGCAATATATAGTGGGCAGATAAAGTTTTATATAAGAATAATTTTCAGATGATGTTTGGTGTGTGGGAAAGCTTGAAATCTTGCCTATCGAATCGGCTAATGGAGAGAAAAGTCAAATTCAAATTCAGTATATCACACAAACCATGTTGACGCTTTGCCCAAGGCCAAGCGGTTTGTTTCTTCCAAGAATCTGGATGGCAATGTAACTCTCACTAACAATACTGTAGAATAAGAATGGATCAAGAAAATATGATGCACAAGGTCAGAGCAGATTCCAAGTTGTGATATAAATAGAGGTGTGAAAAAATTAATTAGAAGTGGCTGAACTTTAAGGGACACTAGATTTAGTTTTATTGGTTTAGAAGGCTAGAATTACTTGATTTCCATCATAGATCCACGTTCTGTTATTTTTACAATTTAAAAAAGTCGTTCCAAATATATGTTGTAGTGTTAGTTTCTCAATTATTGCCTTCATTTGACCTGATTCTTAACAATGTTTGAATGAGTTTCTCAATTATCCCCTTGTAGGAAAAGTAGTTATATATCGTTTTAAACGATTATTGTCATCTTGATTTATATAACAAGCATGAAATTTGTAAAATCCTACATTTTTCCACCAGTCATGACTTTTACAATCACTTCTGCATGATACTCAAGTTATCCATGCATGTTAATTACTTCTTCTATATTAATATGATCGTATAGTAGACATTTAATGGTTCAAAAAATGATCCAGGTATAAGCTGAAAGGAACCACGTTTATAATAATACCACACATGAACATGAATTTTATTACTTTGCTCCATATCTTCTGAACAAGAATTAACCTAGAAACACACGTTATGCAAGAAAAGACTGATGACATTCAAACCATAACTCAACCTTTGAATCAAGCTTCATAGATTTTCAAGGATGCAATGAAGCCAGAGCTTTTGCAGACTCAAGCATTATTTGTGAATGAGAAATGACATTTTATCGAAAAAAAGGTAAGGTCATACAGTTAAGTGACATTTTATTGATCCAAAAAATATTTCCTTTGCATGATTAATTGGGTTTGAACTGAGGTAGATGTGATAAATTTATAGTTAAACATCGGTAGATTAAGTACATGGCACTACATTAAAACCTTGCTAGATTGGATCCTGAACATGAAATGACTGATCCTAAGGAGATTTGGTTTTAACTACTAGACTCCTAATTAGTATATGTATCATTCATTTTAAATCACATTCATATATTATTATCTATTTCAAAGTATGGATATTTCCATAATTTGTTTGTCAATATTCTTGAGTATCATCTTCACATGCCTTCTCAAGAGAAATATAATGTATCGACATCTCTACTTGTTAAATCCTATGGGATCAATAGTGATGACATGCAAATTAAAAAAGCATTTTAGAGCATAATTGAGCTATTTGTATGCATGTTGTCACAAATTTTAGGTGATTTTTATGAAAAAATGGATTATTTAACTAACATTATTTACATTAAAATAATTATATTTTGATGTTTTTACAATTTTGAGGGGATAATGCGTTTATAATGATTTAATTCGTGGGAGTTTGATTTTTAATGAGTAATAAATTAATAGATATTTGAATTTAAATCTTCAGAAATCTACTAGAGTTTATTGGACATTTTCTAAATATTTTTTGGTGGTACAAAAGAGCAAAGGAGGCATATTATCCACTGGGCTATCGTGGTACGCCTGCTAGGTAAGCATGCCTAGATGGCGTGCCAAGGATACGCTGATGGAGCCCACCAGTTAGCACATTTGAGAGAAATTAGGGGGTGTGTGAGATCAGTTTTAAATAAGTGAAACCAGCGCCAGGTTTACAATCCATAAAATCAGAAATTTAGCCCATATGGGACTAAATCCCGACATATCCAAAGCATGACGTGGTCGCACAAGGAATGCCCGATCATGATCAGGTAATGCTGTTAACTTACCTCCATTTTTTGTCATATTATGCAAGATGATCAGATGGGGCGATTTGGCAAGATCTGGTGCGATGGATCTTGAGTCCATATCATCAAATGGGTGCAAATACAACCCATCAGATCGGTGATGATCTGACATTCGATTCTGGATCTTCTATTCATGACGCCAATCAGACAACTGTTTTGTACTAACTCAGTCGATTAGGGTTTGATACTTGACTATGCACTAATTCACCCATGAGTCTTATGTGGATAACAAACTATAAGTACAAGGTAACTGATGATGAACAGTTTTCATGAGGGAGGCAAACATACTCCTTTGTATCTTATTGAGCACAAGGTGTAGCTTGATACCCCACTGGCAATTGACTTTAGCTATGAATTAGGTTAAATTAATCTTACAACTAAGTTATGCAATCATGTAGCTTCTTAACTTTAAAGGTCAATAACGCCTTTTGGGAAATTGACGTTGTTAATCCATCTCTATTCACGATATGATTGGAATGTCATCATGATGATTATCAAGGGTGAACGGAGCTCATCGAGGCAAAGGATGAGATTCGATGTGCTGAGCATTGTGTATATACGACTAGAGGTTGAAAACACATGGAGCTCAACATATATCACTCAAGGATCCAGTAATTTATGCATGTAATTTGTGGCCCGCTGATCCAACTCAAGGTTTTGCTGATGTTCTTTCGAGTCCAATTCAATTTTTTCCTACAAATTAATCTATGTTTTACGCCACATCAATGTCATAGAACCTATCAATCATCATTGAACATGCCCACAAATAATATTTTTTTATTAAGTACTACATACATATAGTTACTAATCGTCCTCCTCACCACTTCATAATCTTAATATATACATATATCCTCGCATAAGTAATCAGCAAACAAATGGAGGTTTGAATTTAAATCAATTTACATGTAAAACCGGACAAATCATAACTACCTAGTCAAATTCTTTTTGGATTCCAATCTTTATTAATTTTATTGGACTCACTAAAATCATAACATGAACTTAGTAAACTACATTAACTTCATCATCCATGGGACTAATTATAATTATAGAGAGAACATGTGCTTCATAAAATTCTGATGAACTGTAGGGCCATGAAAATGCGAATCATTTTTAATTTTAAATATAATCAATTAGGCTTCTTTTAAATACAATTTTATGTTGGTTTTTAAAATAAATATTAATAATGTATATGTTTTTTTCAAAAGATTTTGGTGAATGTAATAATAGACTTCATTGAAACCTTAGATCCTTCAAGGAAACATGTAAATTTATGAGAAGTTGATCCTACACATTGATCAATAACAAAATTTTATGTGAAAATGGTGGACACTTATCATTTAAATAATTTAAAATAGATTAAATTTTTTGGAGGTCTTAGTTTGTTTCTCTCACCCTCAGGCTATGACTAATTTTGGTTCTAAGGCATTGGCTTGGGTCTAATCAAAACCACTCATGCAATAGAAGAATCTGAAGAAACTCCAAGTTGCGTTAAAAAACCTATTGATTAAATTGCATATAATGTGTGATTTATTGGCTACGTTAGCGAGATGTGTTTAACGGCTCAAGTGCGTAGCCTCCAGATTTGCCCATGCCGTTTTTGGGATGTTGAAACTTATCCTTCATGAAGACAAGCCATGTTCATGCTCCATCCTGCTTTGCATGCAAAGAGCATCCTGATTGCATAAAAAAGGGAGGGAAGCCAAGTGGAGAAGGGATGAAAAATTTTGTCTGGGCTGGTTTTTTTTCAAGGCTTCCCCTTTTTATACTGTCCATTTTTATCACAAACCCTAAAACTTTGAGTATATAATCTGACCTCCAAACTACCATTAGCATGTGACTGTCTGGGGATATGTACCAGTCTAGTTGACAACTCAAGTGGCCTAATAATATTTATTGGCTTTCTAAATTAAATAACTATATCATCATATCAATAACCTAATGAGAAGTTAATTCAGACCAACCAAAAGGTTGAGTTTCTAGCTTGTGGGGTGGGAAACGACATTACATGCTTGATAAGATAGGAAGAATCGTCTCTTTAAGCACGTACAATGTACACCTTGTATAACATTTGCTTGATGCTCCTAGGATAACGTAGTTGGTGGGTATCTAACAAAACTGAATCATTCATCTGAATAAGTATCCCTGAACTCAGAAATAATCAGAGAACTCTTACATGATGTTCCACTACGCAAGCCAATTTAAAGGACTTAAACGCATCGTATTTCTTGGTTTATCATATTAAATACCGATGACAGATGATCCCATTGGAACCACACAATCATCATCATAACAGCATCCAAATGAAGATTATTTAAAATTTAACTATTATGAACTCACATGGTAAAATATGTCTCTCTACATTGCTTATATGGGTATATTTTATATGATTGAGAAGCCTCAGGAATAAATGATTACTACAAGCTGATAGATTTAAACAATCGAAAGTCAAGTGCTACTAGAATTAAGTACACAAAGTAAAAGCATGGTTAAGAAGTTCTAGACTTTGTTAAGGCAAGCAAGAATTAATTCACGTGGCCGTAATAAAAGACAAGAATTCAGTGTGGATCGGAAAAATATGGAAGTCACAAAATGCAGATGATGAAAAAGGATGATGGTACTAAAGTAAGGAGCACCCGGGTGGTGGCCTTAGAAGAAATACCAAAATAGGTAAGATACTAGTGGGGCGGCAAAGTGAGAACCAGTATTCCAGAACTCTTTACGAATAATGCCTTACTATGGAAAATATATTTATTAATATATCGATAAATGAGCGACTGATGACCAAGCAAGGTAAAGAAGAGAACATTAAGTAGCCCACTAGAGATTTTATAGGGAGAGAACTCTGGGAATGGAGAGACAATTAATACTGAACAATCCTTTACTACTGTAATAAATAGAGATATAGTGTGAGAGAGAGAGAGAGAAATAAAGAGGGAGAGGGAGACAGGGAGAGAGGGAGCGAGAGAGGGAGGAAGAAAGAAGGAGAGAGTGAGTGTTTGATAGAAACTATGTATGAGAAAGATGAAAAAAATGATAGAGAGTGAGAAACAAAGAGAGAGTGAGGGATAGTGAGCTAGAGTGATAAAAATAGAGAGAAGATTATGAGAACCAGGCGAGCATGGTATACTGCTTTAATGAGAAACTGTTGAAAATAAGGAGAAAGAGGAAATGTAAGATAACAGCCCAATAAAACATGACAGGTTGGGAAGGCGCATCAATCTTGCCCTTTACTATTTCAATATTTCAAAATGGGTCTGGTAACTCCAATCCCTGATGGCGAGTACATATGATCCTTCCTTATAGGAGAAATCCGTCATAAGTGGCTCAATCTTTACCGATATCTCTGGATCAAAAACTCAAATACAGATAACAAATATAACTTTTAGTTGCAGCAACGATTGCCGACAGCCAATCACAAGCGTTAACTTGCCAGCTTGCATCAACTTGTCTGAAGTCATCACGCAAAGTTAAATGCCCTCTAAGGGTACTATGGGAAGTAATTTACACATCTCCCCATTATCTCTAAAGTCATAATGTAATATAAAGAATCCTTTGTCAAAATAATGGCTGCAAAGAAAGGGGATTAGGGCATCTTTAAAAATAAATATTCAATTTTAAAGAAATCACCAATGATCCATTACAGCATTAGGCTATCTATATGCCTTGAGGAAAATTCAAACGAACTATAAATAACTAGAAAATTGAAATGAATTTCAGAAAGCAATTCAAATTATAAATGAAACAGAAATGTCGAGTCCGAGGTTGACGATGGTGGCATGTCATGATAGGGGTGATCTCCAACGGTGGAGGTACTACGTATGATGATGGGCATGGTCGTGTGCGCTACTAGAGAGGATAGCAATGATGAAGAGAATAACTCATAAATTGAGAATGAATTTTAGTTTGAATTTGTAAAATTATGATTAGATAATACTGTTGCAATATTATTTATTTGATTGAGTAGTAGGTGATATGGAAGAAATGAAGCATTACATAATACTGAAGAAGGATAATTGTGTAGGGAGCTAGAGAATATGAATTTTTTTTTAGTGAGGTATCATAAGAAGGAGATAAGATTTACAATATACAGAAAATATTTATTAACTAGATATAGATTAATGAAGTTAGAAAGATGTTTAAATCGTCATAGCTTAAGAGAGATAGATGGGACAATGAATTGAAGTGTCTATTGTTATTGTTTAATGTCGATAGATATATTTTAATATTTATGTTTAGATAGATAGATTTAATAGGTATTTTAATATATTTTCAAAAGCAATTGATCCAAAAATGGGACAAAATCGAGGGAGAACTCTTGATAACGAGTAGGTGTTTGTGAAAATACCCCAATGACGCTGATGTTTTAAAATAAAATGAAATTCCACCTCAGGCTGCATTGCAGTGGAATTCATGTATTAAGATATGTTGGTAAACTCATTTTCTTCCAGATAAATTTCAC
This sequence comes from Wolffia australiana, assembly GCF_029677425.1. Taxonomy (NCBI): domain Eukaryota; kingdom Viridiplantae; phylum Streptophyta; class Magnoliopsida; order Alismatales; family Araceae; genus Wolffia; species Wolffia australiana. The sequence continues at coordinate 13,166,921 of NC_135841.1, read as the reverse complement.
AAATGCGCTTGAAACACCCTAATTCTAGAGAGCTGAGGATGGGGGTGTCGACTACCGCCCCTCATGTTGGTGTCTACATTGACTTCTCTTCCTCTGTGCTGGAACATTTCTTGGCACTATGGAGCTCAGCCGGTGCTTTCTTGAGTGATTCAAGTCTGAGAGGATTTTTCATAGACTCTAAGTTGACAGGCCAAGTCTGATTGGATTCACATTACCACATTGGATCTAAGTTAGAAACACCAAACAAGCCATTGTATGCGCCTTTTGGAACATTGTGGGGGCCTCTAATGAATGAATATGAAGTGTTCTGCCAATAGAGGTCTTCCAAGGGCCATAAGATTTGCCTAAGCAGTCCCCCCCCCCATTTGAAAACTACTATTTCGCCGACGTAGGTGGTGGCCAATGTCAGAGATCGATGGATCCCGCGTTTCAAGTTCGTTATCCTAACCGTCTCCTCTGCTCTACAGCTTCAAAGCCTAAGCGCTCGTAAACTCGCTTCTGCTCCTAAACTCGCACCTAAAGTAGCTTCTGCTCATAAATCGCTCCCGCTCGTAAACTCGTTTTTTTATGGATTGAACAAGAATTGTACTAGGGCTGGGTTGGATGAAGCTATCTACCCAATGAATGAATATGAAGTGTTCTGCCAATAGAGGTATTCCAAGGGCCATAAGATTTGCCTAAGCAGTCCCCCCCCCATTTGAAAACTACTATTTCGCCGACGTAGGTGGTGGCCAATGTCAGAGATCGATGGATCTACCCAATGATATCCAAAACCCTTCAAAGAGGGCACAATGGCTGCAATTCAATCTCACCTATACCCATCAATAAGTATTCGTGCACCCCCCTAGCCATGTCAATACCCAGATCAGTAGTCCTACTATGTATCATTCATTGTGATTGAGCCCTTGAGGCTATAAAGGATTATCTTTGTTTTTTAGTAGGATATTCATTTGGTGTACTAAATGGCCTAATATAATGCAATTTTTGTATAATTTATAGCGCCATTAATTATTGGTGAAAATATGCCTATAATATTGTAAATTTAATTTGATTAATTTTTCTCTCTAATATGCAAGTCTACTTTTGTAGGGATGCAATCATAATTTATGAAATAAACAAAAACAAGGATATGGAAAAAATCGGTTTATGAAGTGCCAAGTGGAGGCACCAGCCATCATCCAAGAGATCTTATGATGGAGGACCATCAGGAAAGCACAAGCCGGTCAACAGGTGCGACAAGGAGACTGAGCCGACGTGAAGAACTCAAACTTCTAATATCAGGTTTCACGACAGCATCCTAGCATTGTTTATCTCTCATACGTGTCATTTCCTTTGAATTTTTGGAGGCCCCCCTGTATACAGGCGCCCCATGTTCGTTTGTTTTCATTAGTTTCTTGTTTAGTTCGTAGTTGAGAATCCTTGTTATTATATATTATCTAAGGTGGCCTATTAGGCCAACCACATCCCCCACTCTACTATAAATGGGGCAGGGGATGAAAGTATGAATTTAGAGATTTGTTAGTAGAAAAAACTGAGTGTTGTACAAGTAGGGTCTCCATTTTCTCCCTCCCCCCCACCCCACCCCAAGGAGAGGAACCGTTTGAATTTGTAGGTTAAATTTGCAGGGGGATTAGTTCAACCGATGTTTCTTCTCTAGACTCCCAACAAGCGTCGTCGTTGCCTAAAAAGCTACTGTTGCAACAAGCGTTACGCTACAAAGCTACTGCCGCATCTCCTCCCCAACACCTCCCATCCCCACACACCCCAGCCTGCTCCTTTGGCACCATCAACGGTGCAAGCCTGGATTGCTTGTATCATTCTCGTGCCACCAGTGGCATTCTCTACATATCCACCATTCTCGACATCTCTTTCATGATCATCTGATACTTCTAGTGCCCTCACTACGTGTTCTGATGTCATCCCGCACAAATAGTGTCTCATCATTGCCGTGAAGAGGACCCCTACCACGGTTCCTCTTGGTCGTTGCTGCACGCTCCCCTAGTTCTCTGGCATGCCCTGGGCTGGGTCGTGCCCTCGGCAGCTCCAGCAGTAGTCTCAGGCCCGTTGTTGCACCCCTTTGTGGCCTCCCCACACGGTCAGCAGCCCTAAGTCACGACTACCATCGGCTCCTACTGCATTGCCCCTAGTTCACGCTGCCTGAATGCTATTTAAGCCTTGGCTTGTTAGTCTCGATCATGTCACCTATGGCCTCGACTGTGCCCGTGGGCATCTTGTCTATGGTTGCAACATTGTTTGCACTGAATGACTGGGCTGTGATCTGTGGGCTGATGACTCTAATTATGTCATAAAATAATCAAAGATTTACCGAGCATCAAAGTGTCATTTGCTTACATTTAGTCCATGTTCGTCATTGTTTTCGTGCATTATTTCAGAACTTACTAACCCCACTTGATTCAGAGAATCGAGTGATTAGATCTCACTTTTCCATGTTTTTATAAGCATAGACGTGGAGAAAACACAGGGAAGAAGGAATCTGACCAAGAGAGGCTTGCAAAATTTACAAGAAAAAGGCCCTAAAAAAAGAGCTCCAAGAAGCACAAGAAAGAGAAACCTATAAATAGTCTCTTGAAAGATCATTTTGGGGTTGTGTGGAATTTCTGCCAAAACAGGCTAGGGCTTGGAAGAAGAGAGTTCTGCAGACCCTCCAAGAGCTGATGAGCATTGGAGTTGGGGAGAAGAAGCAAGTTGAGGAATAGCTGGAGCAAGAAGATCGCATCCTCGCCGAAAGGGTTGTGACACGAGGTATGTGTAATTCTGTAGCTTCAGATTTGTGTAATCCTCCCCCTAAGACAATCTAGGTTGGGTTGGAAAGCATTGCCAGACTTTTCCACATTTCCCACCAAGATCATTCATACATTTTAGGTAATTTGACATTTCAAATTGTTCAGAATCGTGCTTGTTTTCCATCTACATTTTCATTCAATTCTACAGAGTTCCTATCCATCATGAGAAGGAAGTTCAGCGAGCAGCAACGTTGCGCGCTGAAGCCGCGCCCAGCAATGCCGTGCACAGCCCCGCGCGCAGGAGCAGAGCGCAGCCCCGCGCGCAGCAAAGCCGCGCAGAAGGCGCGCGTAGAAGGCGCGCGCAGAAGCCGCCCGCAGCCCAATGCCACGCGCTGAGATTTCCTGCGCGCAGCCAAGCCGCGTGCAGAGAATCGCCGCGTGCAGCCAAGCTGCGCGCAATGAATCGCCGCGCATAGCCAAGCCACGCGCAGAGAACTCCCGCGTGCAGCCGAGCCATGCGTACAGAATTGCCGCGCGGAGCCAAGCCGTGCGCAGAGAATTGCTCTTGCTCAACGTTACAGGTGCAGGCCTGTAACTGAGCTGAGAACTTAAACGTTCCTTCTGAATATTAGATTTTGTAAATCTAATCTTCTGAAGAAATTCTTTAAATTTATCTATTGAAGATCATTCTACTCACTTCTTGATTATTCCTATATAAGCTTCTGACTGAACTAAAATGAGATTCTACAGACACCTTGCTATAGAATCATATTACTTAGATCTTTGATTTGATTGATAGAATACATTGTCTGAATTTGACAACATAAATTAAAATTGAAAGAGGAACATTACCTGATTACCTGCTACCTGTGGTTTGACACCTTACTCGCCCTAAGGCTGTGAGGTTAACTTGATTGTTGAATATCTCAATTACTCACACGATTATTTAGTAATAAACACCCGATAATTAGAGACTATCAACTGGCGTCGTTGTCGGGGAGCACGGTATTACAGTAGTGATTTTACTTTCTTTTTAGTTGTTATTTATTCTTTTTCCTAAAGCTTCAAGATTAAAATTCCTCAGCTTATTGCGTTTCTAACAGTCTTTTGAAGTCTATGGTAGTGACAAGATCCAAAGCTGGTGGGAGAGTTGTAGAGAGCGCTACGTGTGCAAGAGACTCCACTCCAGAATCTACAGTCACCCAACAGGATAATCAGCAGCCAAACATGGCAGAAGAAGGACGTCAACAGCATGACAGAAGACGAACCATGGTGGACAGATCAACACCCTTAGGAAGTTTGAGGCAAACAGATGTGAACCTACATATAGGTGAGGGTATAATGTTCAGGTATGGCAATGCATTAATACAGTCTCTACCTGAATTTAATGGACATTCCGCACAAAACCCCCTAGAATTTTTAGATGATTTCCATATTAGGTGTTCTTCACAAAATGTGCCAGGATTATCTACAGAGATTTTAAAAATGAAGTATTTTCCTCTAACTCTAAAAGATAAAGCTTTTTCTTGGTATCGTAATTTAGGAATCACCTTCAACTCTTGGGATGAGATGCAGGGGAAGTTTCTGCAGAAATTTTACCCTCTCTCTAAAACACATTTTTATAGAAGAGAAATCCACAATTTCCACCCCCACGAAGGCGAAGCTTTTAGTGAAGCCTGGGAGAGATTCAATGACCTGATGAGGAAATGTCCTCATCATGGAATTGAAAACTGTCAACTGGCCCAAATTTTTTATGAATCTCTGTCAGATTTCATGGAAAATAAGGTGAACTTAGCCACCGGTGGAACCTTCTATACCGCATATGAAGATGAGGTTTTTGATATTTTGGAGAGAGTTGCAGTGACTAATTTGCAGGAGATTGGAGCAAATCAAAATGGGAGAAATGTGCAGCCAAAGAGGGCAGGAGTGTTGCAGGTCAATGCTAAGGATGTGGAGCTGCATGCAGGCCTCAAGGAGACTAACCAGAAATTGGAGGAGCTCACCTCTACATTGAGAAATGTTTTCCTCAATAACTCTCCAATCATAAAAGCTAAAATCTGCTCTCTCTATTTCAGTAGAGATCATGAAGATGGAGCTTGCCAGTCCATGGAGGAAGAAGTGAAGGCCTTCAACCAACAACAGCGACCGTGGACTCGACAAAAGAAGACAAATTTCCAGAATGGAGAGGGCTTCAACCAAGGCAGCAAGCCCCCGTTTCAATCCCAGTTTCAGCAGAAACAGCAATTCCTGCCTCGACCTCAGCAACCTTACCAGGTTCCATCCCAAACCCATCCAGATTTTTCTGCACTAACCCCTGTTATTTCAGTTATGATAGAAAAACAGAATCACAAGTTGATGGCAGAAATGGAGATGCGGATGCAGGTGATGATGGAGTTTCAAACGAGGCAAATGCTGGAATCTCAAAAGCAAACAAGAAGGTTGCTGGAGAGCCTCAGACCTGGAACTGTTGAACCTCAAGGTAAGAACTTAGAACATAACTGTCAAACTAGAAGATTCCCTACTTAACCGATGATTAATCCGTGCAACTTACTCCACGTAGAACATTCTGTTCATGAAGAGATAAATAAGGAAGATCTTGAAGTTCTAGCAATCTCAAAATTGAGAAGTGGGAAAGAACTTCAGGATCCTTATCAGAATTCTGCAGAGAATTCAAAGAGGGAAAATGAGCAAGGTAGTGAAGAGGGGGAACCTTCCTATGAGAAGGAACCTCTACCTTCCACTCATGCTCAAGAGGTTCCGTACCCCTCTGCTCTAAATAGAAAGAAACCCGTCTATGACTATGAAACTAGGTTGTTAGAAAGCTTCAAACAGGCCACCATGACCGTGACTGTAGAAGACATGCTTAAGTGTGCCCCGTCCTTGAAGAAATATCTTAAGGATTCCTGCACTAGTAGAAAACCTAGAGAAGTGGTAAAGCTTTCAGAAAACGCCTCTAGCATTCTGAATGCTATCCCTATCAAGATGAGGGATTTAGGAGCTCCATTCATTACATGTGAAATCGGAGGAAAAACCTTTTCCAAAGTTTTATTAGATACCGGAGCCAGCATAAGCATCATTCCTACAGCTTTATACGAGGAATATGGATTTGGAGAATTAGAGGAAATCCATATGGACTTACTCCTAGCTGATGGCACTGTTAGGCAACCCGAAGGAAGGTTGACGGATGTCATGATTACTGTAGAAAATTGTGAAATCCCTGTAGATTTCATAGTGACTGATGTCAAAATATCAGGGAATATTAGTTTAGCCCCTATCATTCTAGGGAGGCCATTCTTAGTAACGGCAAGGACGATCATGGATTCGGAGAAGGGGACTGTAGAATTTAAGATTGGGAAGGAAAGAGTACAAATTGATATATCAAAAATGATGAAGTGCCCCTTAGGGAGCAACGAAGAACTAAAACTTTGTACAGAGGACGAAGGAGAGGTTGAGGTGATGAAGGAATATTTATCGCGTGTAGAAGAGCAAAATTTAGAAGATGAAATTACTGACACTCCTTCGTTCGAAGTCGATCTAGAGTTAAAACCTCTACCATCCTCCCTCAAATATGCATACTTGGATACCATGAAAACCTTACCTGTGATCATATCTTCATCACTTACCCAAAAACAAGAAGATGATCTACTCAAGGTACTTAGAGATCATAAGAAAGCCTTAGGGTGGACGTTTGATGACATACGAGGCATTCCATCTTCGATTTGTGAACATAGGATATTCTTGGAGGAGGAATCTAGACCTTGTAGAGAGCATCAAAGGAGGCTCAATCCTTACATGAGGGAAGTCCTTGAGAAGGAAATACTGAAATGGTTAAATCCAGGAATCATATATGCCATATTCGATAGTAGATGGGTGAGTCCCGTTCACATTGTATCGAAGAAGTCCGGAGTGACTATAGAAGTGAACGAAAAGGGAGAGGAAGTGCAGAAACGGTTAACCACAAGATGGAGAGTATGCATCGACTATAGAAAGCTTAACAAAGCCACCAAGAAGGATCATTACCCTCTACCCTTCATGGACCAAATCTTGGAAAAACTATCCGGGCAGAAATTCTTTTGTTTTCTTGATGGATATTCAGGATACAACCAAGTGAACATCCATCCTGAAGATCAATAGAAGACGACCTTCACCAGTCCTCTGTGGACATACGCCTTTAGGCGTATGCCTTTTGGGTTATGTAATGCCCCCGCCACATTCCAAAGATGCACGAATGCCTTATTCTCCGATCTAGTGGGAGAATGCTTAGAAATCTTCATGGATGATTTTTCCGTTTTTGGATCCACCTATGAGAACTGCCTCCTAAGTCTCACCAAAGTATTAAAGAGATGCATTGAATCCAACCTCGTACTAAGTTGGGAAAAATCTCATTTAATGGTGTAGGAGGGAGTGGTGCTGGGCCACATGGTAAGCAACCGTGGGCTGGAAGTGGACAAGGCCAAGATCGAAATCATCCAGGACCTTCCACCTCCAACCAACCTAAAAACCCTGAGAGGTTTTCTCGGCCTCGCTGGTTTCTATAGACGCTTTATTTTGGATTTTAATAAAATTTCTAAACCCCTTACTAATCTCTTAACGTCTAAGAATAATGAATTTGAGCTAACACTAGAAGCTAAGACTGCATTTTACACTTTGAAAGAAGCATTAGTGAATGCGCCTATATTGCAAGGGCCTGATTGGACCCTTCCTTTTGAATTGATGTGTGACGCTTCTGATTATGCTGTAGGAGCAGTGTTACGCCAAAGAATAGATAAGAAACCAGTGGTCATATACTATGCCAGCAGAACATTAGTAGATGCACAATTGAACTACACAACTACAGAGAAGGAATTGCTGGCAATCATATTTGCGTTAGAAAAGTTTAGATCTTACTTATTAGGTAGTAAATTTACTATTTTCTCTGATCATGTAGCAATTAGGTACTTACTAGCAAAGAAGGAGGCTAAGCCTAGATTGATTAGATGGGTGCTGCTCTTACTACAGGAATTTGATTTAGAGATCAAGAACAAGAAGGGATGTGAAAATGTGGTCAGATCACCTATCTACAATTTACGCACCCCACCTAAGTTAATAAACGATGAATTTCCTGATGAACATGATGTAACAGCACAAGGAACACCGGTTCCTTGGTTTCCGCATATTGTCAATTTTCTTATTTCCGGAAAAATTCCTACAGGTTGGACGTCCCATGAAAGAAAGAAGCTTTTGAAGGACAGCAGATTTTACTTTTGGGTGGACCCAGAATTATTCCACCAGGGGCTAGACCAAATATTGAGGAGGTGCGGACCCGAAGGCGAGAAAAAGAGTATCCTAGAATTCTGCCATGCAAAACCAGGAGGAGGCCACTACTCGGCTAAGGTAACAGCTCATAAAATCGTGGAATCGGGATTTTTCTGGCCGACTTTATTTCAAGATGCACAAAAGTTTTACAATAATTGTTTAGCTTGCCAAGCTTCGATTAATATCAATGAGAAAGATCGCATGCCCTTACAACCCATCCTAGAAATAGACATTTTTTATTTATGGGGAATAGACTTTATGGGACCTTTTCCAAACTCTCATGGGTATGAATACATTCTGATGGCAGTCGATTATGTGTCCAAATGGGTAGAAGCCGTCCCTACTAAGACCAACGATGGCAAAGTAGTGACTAATTTCATAGAAAAGAATATTTTTTATCGATATGGATGCCCAAGAGCTATAGTTAGTGATGGAGGTTCTCACTTCACCAATTACAACTTTAGAACTCTCTTAAAGAAATTTGGTGTCCACCATCGAGTCACTACTCCTTATCATCCCCAAGCTAACGGTCAGGTGGAATTATGCAATAGAGAGGACAAGAAAATCTTAAGGAAAATAGTGCGTCCTGATGGGAAGGATTGGTCTAAGAAATTGGACGAGGCATTATGGGCCTATAGGACAACCTACAAAACCCCTCTAGGAATGTCCCCATTTAGACTCATTTTTGAGAATTCCTGCCACCTACCCTTAGAATTAGAGCACAAGGCTCTATGGGTAGTTAGGAAACTCAATTTAGCCTTAGATCAAGCAGGCAAGCAAAGACTACTTCAGCTGCATGAGTTGGAAGAACTTAGGAATGAAGCTTATGAGAATTCGAAAATCTATAAAGCCAAAAGGAAAGCATTTCATGATAAAAGTTTGAGGAGAAGGATCTTTGTAGAAAATCAAAAAGTGTGGCTTTATAATTTGAGGCTAAAACTCTTCCCTGGAAAGTCAAAAACTAGGTGGGATGGTCCCTTCATTGTACAACAAGTCTTTGAACATGGAGCAGTCATGATTCTAGATCCTCAATCTCAAAAACGTTTCACTGTTAATGGACAAAGACTTGAGCCGTATTTACAGGATGAAGATTTGCATGGACCTATTAATATCTCTCTAGAAAAACCTCCTAATGATAGTAACATGATCAAAGCAGTATTCTCATTCTGTTTTCTTCTTTTCCTTCTCTTGCTTTTTGTTTTGTTTTTTGTTTTCTTCGTTAAGTTGCAGCATGGCCTATCCAAGCCCACATCCACCACACTATGGATAAGACAAGTCGCCAATGGCAGATCTCCATTCCTTGGTTTGTTTGTTTTTTTTCTTACTCTTGGTTGCAGTTTACTTCCCGTCATGTAGGAACATGCCATTATCAAGGGGGGGAGTCTCATGAAAAAGGTTTCCGTCATCAATGAAATATTTGATGATCATAGGGGACATTCAAGCAATGATAGAAGTGACATCCAAATCCTTTTCAAGGGTGAGTGGAGTTGAAAGACTTGCCAGCTAAGGATACCCGCGGTGAATTAAGCCTAGCTAAGTGCACGGATGTTCATACTAGCTGAAACCCACAAATCTTATCATCATACTTCTCTTATCTTGTCACCCACTTGAGGTTGAATTAACACTTACATGCATGAAACCTTTAGCTTTGGTGGAGGGTAGGGCTAGTGTTGGCTCAATGGCATTATTACTTATTGATGTGAGTGAAGCTCCCTGAACCAAGAGGGATACAAAACCTCTTCAGGGGAATAAGCTGCCGATCTACTAAGGACAGCACATGGGTAGTGGATAAGCGCCACTAAATGCAAAGTAAAGAAGCTGCATTAAATACTACAAGCTTAAAGCTTGCATCTTAGAAATCAAAGTTGATTGTCATCAAATATGACCAACATGCAGCAAGTGTAACTGAAAAAAAAAAAAAGTGGAAAAGCTGTCTCCTATGTGTTTGAGCCGTTTGTATTATAGCCATTAGTATTGAGCCAGCATTAGCACCACTCTCTACGCCTTGTCCAGTAATGCGCTTGGGGTGTTAACTCGACCTTACCTCATATGATAAGTACTTACCTATATGTAATCCATAGATCAAAAGTGCACTTAGTTTTGGGTTAAGGCTGACATAGACCCTTGGGACTTTCCCTAAGCCGGCCATGTTCAATTGACAAAGCCACTCCATGAGAAAAAGAATCAAAACTATAAAAAACGAGGAGTCAACTACTAATCATCATTTATTCTTACTCATGTTTCATTACTAAGGGACTAGTAATGATCTAAGTTGGCGGGTATTTGATGACTCTAATTATGTCATAAAATAATCAAAGATTTACCGAGCATCAAAGTGTCATTTGCTTACATTTAGTCCACGTTCGTCATTGTTTTCATGCATTATTTCAGAACTTACTAACCCCACTTGATTCAGAGAATCAAGTGGATTAGATCTCACTTTTCCTTGTTTTTATAAGCACAAACGTGGAGAAAACATAGGGAAGAAGGAATCTGACCAAGAGAGGCTTGTGAAATTTACAAGAAAAAAGCCCTAAAAAAGAGCTCCAAGAAGCACAAGAAAGAGAAACCTATAAATAGTCTCTTGAAAGATCATTTTGGGGTTGTGTGGAATATCTGCCAAAACAGGCTAGGGCATGGAAGAAGAGAGTTCTGCAGACCCTCCAAGAGCTGATGAGCATTAGAGTTGGGGAGAAGAAGCAAGCTGAGGAATAGCTGGAGCAAGAAGATTGCATCTTCGCCGAAAGGGTTGTGACACGAGGTATGTGTGATTGTGCAACTTCAGATTTGTATAATCCTCCCCCTAAGCCAATCTAGGTTGGGTTCGAAAGCATTGCCAGACTTTCCCACATTTCCAACCATGATCGTTCATACATTTTAGGAAATCTGACATTTCAAATCGTTCAGAATCGTGCTTATTTTCCATCTACATTTTCATTCAATTCTTCAGAGTTCCTATCCATCATCAGCAGCAAGTTCAGCGAGCAGCAACACTGCGCGCAGAAGTCGCGCGCAGCAACGCTGTGCACAAGCCGCGCGCAGCCCCGCGCGCAGAAGCAGAGCACAGCCCCGCGCGCAGCAAAGTCGCGCACAAGCCGCGCGTAGAAACCGCGCGCAGCCCCACGTGCAGCCCCACGCACAGAAGCCGCGGGCAGCCCAACCCAGCACGCTGAGATTTCCTACGCGCAGCCAAGCCGCGCGCAGAGAATCGCTATGCGCAGCCAAGCCGCGCGCAGCCAAGCCGCGTGCAGAGAACTCCTGCGCGCAGCCAAGCCACGCACAGAGAACTGCCATGCACAGCCAAGCCACGCGTAGAGAATTGGTCTTGCTCAACGTTACAGGCGCAGTGATAAGCCTAAAAAAAGCACGTAAAATATGTCGTTGTTTGGGGTTTTAGACTTATGCAATTAAATTTATAATTTCCCTTAATCACTAAATATGCATATAGAGCAAGTAAGGGGTCGAACCACAGAGAGGCAACAAATGAGAATTTTTATCCAATTTGAATAAATTAATTCAAGAATGAATTAATTTTGCAATTAATAAATCTTAATTATCCTTAATAATATTCTTTAATTAATCTAAATTAAGCAAAACTTAATTTTGATTTTAATATTTTGGTCAGAAAATTCAAGATAGGTATATTATAATTTTAAGCTCAGATTAATTCAGATTATTAATTTCCCAATTATTATAAATTTTAAAACAATTTTATGAATTAAAATTGGGAATTAAATAATCAAGAAAGGAATTTTTATATTGGAGTTCAAGATAGATGAATTTTCGATTCAAATTTTATTTTTAGGTTTTTTATATATTAAATTAAATTCCTAAACAATAAAAATCGAAATCTAGAGAGAGAAACTAAACAAATCAAATTAGAGAGAGGAAGTGAAGATATTGGGGAAAAGATGAAATCCGACCCTAAATTAAAAATCTAATGAAGCAGAAATATTTTAAGTTGATGTAGAATTAAGGATAAAAAATCAGATCTTGAATCAGAATCAAAACGGAGTGCTAATTTCATTCAAAACAAACTTCTAGGGCATGTACATTTCGTCCATGCCTCAACGTTTTAGAATCGTTTAAGAAGATGATTGAAATACAAATTAGAGACTCACAAATTTGAGTTCAGAAGCAAGATCTGTCGACTTCAAGAATCCCTCCTGTGTCCTTCCTGGCCAATTGCTTGGGGGAGAGCATCCAAAAGTGATTTTCGCCCTTTTCCAGACCTCCATTTAAAGATCCAACCGTCTGGATTATAGAGGGGGGAAAGACGAACCTATCCTCAAAATTTCAGCCCAATCCGATATGTAGATCTCAAGATATCAAGGTTTTAGTGATGATAAATCTAGGCCATTGGATCGTTTTATCTCTGCTCCAAGAAGCTTTGAAAAAATGCTTTTTGATTGTGCCCCCATAATCATTTCTCGTTTTCCGCTTCCTCGGATCACGTCCTGAGATATCGTTGTGCGTCAAAAGCGCGCAATCATTGGAGTGTGATTCCGAAATTCGAAGGACTCAAAACGCTCCACGTCAGCCTGAAATAATAAAAACAAAAGAAAAGGACAAAAGGTTTTTTCTTTTTAAAAAAAAAAAATATATTCTCTTAGCCGCAATCTTTGACCATTCTCCTCTCTCTCTTCTCTCTTTTATATATTTTAAATCATAAGCCGCTCTTCTTCTCTCTCTTCTCTCTTTAAATATTTTTAATCATAGCCACTTATGTTGACTATTCTTCTCTCTCTCCTCTCTTTTATATATTTTAAATCATAAGCCGCTATTCTTCTCTCTCTCTTCTCTCTTTTATATATTTTAAATCATAGCCGCTTATGTTGACTATTCTTCTCTCTATTTATTATATAATAATAACCACTCATTCTCTCTCTCTCTCTATTCTTATTTAAATAAATATATCCATTTATTCACCCGAATTTCGGGCGAATGACGTGGATAATCCTTAGTAAATATTTAAATATATTATAAATACCAAATAAATAATATATGTGTTATTTAAATATGTAAAAATCATTTCTTGGCTATATAATTGTCAAAAAATTATATAAAAATATGGAAAAATTACAGAAAAATCATGAAAACACTTACCAACCTTTAGCCAAGTATTTAAAGCCCTGTAAAAAATATTTCTTCACTAAAATGATGTTAAATTCCATGTAAAAAATGATAAAAATCAGAATTAATAATAAAATGAAAGGTTAAATGATTTATCTTTATTTTAATATAATAACATGCAAATATAGTCATTAAAATACATAAATATAATGTAAAATTCATTAATTAATCATGTTAATTTGCAAGTTATCACGCAGGCCTGTGACTGAGCTGAGAACTTAAACGTTCCTTCTGAAGATTAGATTTTTTAAATCTAATCTTCTGAATAAATTCTTTAAATTTATCTATTGAAGGTCATTCTACTCACTTCTTGATTATTCCTATATAAGCTTCTAACGGAACTAAGTTGAGATTCTACAGACACCTTGCTGTAGAATCATATTACTTAGATCTTTGATTTGATTGTTAGGATACATTATCTGAATTTGACAACATAAATTAAAATTGAAAGAGGAACATTACCTGATTACCTGCTCCCTGTGGTTCGACACCTTACTCACCCTAAGGCCGTGAGGTTAACTTGATTGTTGAATATCTCAATTACTCACACGATTATTTAGTAATAAACACCCGATAATTAGAGACTATCATGGGCGTCTCCCTCAGTCACCTGAATCTCATCACAAAGACTTCCTGCTTCCACATTCAGCCGTAGCCCATCATTGATCGGGTGTGAACGCTGCCCCGTGTATGTGGGGTGTGAAGGTCCCCCCTCCGACACGGAACTAGGTGATCGACATTAGCGCCTCTGCCTCCGCCGGAGACCCACCTAACGCCAGAACTCCCTCATCATACCGTGACGATCACGAACCACCAGGAGCATGCGAGTTCGAACCTGCAAGTCACTTCCCCTTCTTTCTCTTTAGAGTATAATTATCTTCATTAGTGAGGGTAATGAAGGTAATGGACGCTTCTTTAGTGAGGCCAAGAGCCTGCAAAACTCTTCGCGACGGTCATGGACGCTCATGGGCAGTGATTCACCCCCTTCCCGTTGGCCTGTCATACCAATCATCTGGGTCATTGTGAGCTTGACTATCCCTAGGACCCCTTGTGTAAACTATCCAGACTCATGTCCCCCATTGGTCGGTTCTCTGTCTTACTTTTCTCTAATCTTCTAACAAACGCATCATTTATCCACTTTTGCATCACACATCATCAATTTCCTCATCTGGTGTAACAAGATCTGCTCGATCCCGTCAAGTTGTGTTACATCATCTTATAAACAACATTGCGTTGTAGCATCATCCTATATTACATTATACTATTTATGGTAGAAAAACTTGAAGTGTCCCCAAAAGAAAATTGTACTATTGTCTGATGCGACTTCAGTTGGATAATCATTCCTGTGTTATTTTGCATTACAAATTTCTCATTTGTATAAGCAAATCTCAGGCAAGCATAAACAGTTTAGCTATTCAGGAAGGTATTTAACGTTTATGGACAGTCCAAATTTCACTGGCCTCGTCTCATGTAATTTCGTCCTCTTCAAATTCCTCCAACGTTAGGAAGCATGGAAAAATAATGAATTTTTCGAGACTCAATTTAGCCCCCAACTTGACTTGATTCATGAATTTATAAAGTAACAATATTCTCCCCCCCAACTAAAATCTGCATTGTTCGTAATGCAATAAATAAGATTATAGGAGAAAGGATTGTCAAATCCTGATTCTTGTGCCACTTATGTTATTGTGTTGCGATGGATCCGTATGTTTATTACTTTTGCCTCTACACAATTTAGTCTCCTAAAACCCAAATTATCTAATGAGACCAAATGGAAATTTTAATAGCCAAATATGAAAAGAACAGTGAAGTAGTGAACAAAGCGAATCAGTATTTTAGGCAAATTATACTAATGCAAGACCAAACCCTTGGGGCATCATAAAGATATATCGTTGCTTCCATGGGTTGAGGTTATAGGTACAGATATGACTTCAACCTTTGTCCATTTAGTTTAAACTTTCAACCTGTCTTTTGATTTAAAATCAAAACTGCTCCATAATCAAACAGTTTAATGATAAAAAAAGGTCAGTCCCATCTGCTCCTAACCTTTCTTGTAAAAAAAATAAATAAAAAATTGTAAATCCATACTCTTTTATTCTCATGGAAAGTTCTTCTATTGAGTTGCTATCATAAGAGGCCTTCATTTGGGCTTTGTAAATTTTAGAACTTTTGTACACTTAATTTCTAAACTATTGCAAATGTTGTAACATACAATCTTTCCCTGCATCTTCCATAGCAGTATTAAATTTCTGAATTGCCCAACAGTCTCGATGTTGAATCTTAACAGGATGATGGCATGCTTTTCCAAGTATGAGTTTATAAGGGAACATCCCAGTCGGTCTCTTATACGCTGCTCTATGTGCCCACAGATCATCGGATAATCTCCCACTCTAATCTTTACTGTTAGGACGTATCGTCTTCTTTATAATCTTATTTATTTCTTTATTACTTCAATTTGCCCATTGGCTTGAGGATGGTATGGAGTGGTCATCGTGTGATGTACTCCATATTTCTTAAGTAAACATATGAAATGACAAATGCTAAATTGGGATCCACTATCACAAATATGGACATCCAATCCAGAGAATATATATTGAGTTGAAACTTTCAATACTACTTTAAGATCATTTGTCCCAGTGGGTATTGTCTAAACCCACTTGGACACATAATCCACATTCATCAATATATAGTCATCCAAAGGATACTAGAAAGGGTCCCGTAGGATATTTACCCATAAATCAAATATCTCAGTTTCTATAATCGGTTTGAATGGATGGCATCATTCTTGCTTAGATCGATCATGTATTTACATTTTAAACAATTTCTGCAAGACACATATAAATATTGAAACAGTGTAGGCCAAAAAATTGCATTTAAGAACTTTGAAGCAGTAATTTTTTACTCCAAATGTCCACCACAAATGGATGAATGACATAACTCTAAGATTATTCTATGTTCGTCTTATGGGACACATCTCCTCAGAATCTGATGAGCGCCTAAATGAAACAGCTCAGGATTTTCCCAACAATAGTATGGGACTTCTGACATAAATTTCCTCTTTTCTTGTTCTGACCAATCCTCTAAGGTTCTTCCTGAAGCTAAATAGTTCATTTGTAGTGTTAATCTCAAGGATATGCTCGTTAGAATAAATTACTTATATTTAGTTACTTATATTTTGTTATGTGAAGATAAATGATCAGCTACAAAATTTTCAGACCCACGTCTATGCTTAATTTCCAAGTCATACTCTTGCATTAATAATATCCATCTGATTAATCTTGGTTTTGCCTCTTTTATATATTAAATATCTAATAGGTACAGGATCTAAATATATAACTATTTTACTACCTCGTGGGTATGATATTAATTTATCTAATGCAAACACAGTTGATAGCAATTCCTTCTGAGTTGTAGTGTAGCGTACCTGAGCATCTTCTAAGATCTTGCTAGCATAGAAGATGACCATGGGCTTCTTTTCAATCCATTGACCAAGTACCGCTCGTACTGCAAAGTCGAATGCATCACAAACGAGTTAAAAAGAATGACTCCAGTTTGGAGTTTGTAGTACACATGCTTTCACTAGAGCCTCCTTTATCTGCTAAAAGTTGTGCTTCCCTGCATCGTTGATTATGAAATTCACATCTTTAGCTAATAAGTTAGACAACAAATTTTATAATTTAACAAAATCTTTGATGAACCATCTGTGGAAGCTAAAGGCTCTGGTGGGAAGTGGAAGGTTCTGGGTCACCTCCACTTTGGTATTCTCCACCTCTAATCCACGTCTGCTGATCATGTGTCCCAGCTCTATTCCTTCTTAGAATATGCAGTGGGACTTTTCCCAACTGAGTACTAGTCGTCTCTCTACATAAATCTGCAAAACCTTTTCTAAATTAGACAATCATGTGTTAAACGTTTGTCTAAAAATAAAAAAATCATCCATGAAAACATCTAAACCATCTCCGACCAGATCTGAAAATAAGGCTGTCATGCAGCTTTGAAATATAGCTGGTGCATTACATAGGTGAAAGTTCATTATCCTAAATGGAAAAGTTCCAAATGGGCAAGTAAAAGTACTATTTTCTTCATCATCAGGGTGAATTCCTATCTAATTGTATCCTGAATATTTGTCTAAATAAATAAATAAATGTGTTCTGAAAATTTCTCCCAAACCTGATGAAGGGTAGTGGATAGTGATCCTTTTCTGTATCCAAATTAAGCTTCCCATAGTCGATGCATATCCTCCAAATAAATGGTAGTATAGTTTATATTTCTTCCCCTTGATCATTTTTGGTTATGGTGATTCTTGTATTCTCAGGGATTACATGCACAGGACTTACCCAAGGACTATCAGAAATGAAATAAATCAATCCAGCTTCTAACAATTTTACTATTTCTCTCATAACTACATCAATAATGATAGGATTTCATTTTTTTGGCATTCTCTAGTGGGTCTAGCATTTCCCTCAATGAAAACTCTATGAACGCATGTAGATGCACTGGTGCCCTTGATATCATAAATAAACCACGCAATGGCAGATTTATAATTTCTGAGCCTGACACCCCAAGCAACCGCGCAAATTGATAATCTCAAATTTTGGGGTTTCCATTCATTGGTTGTAACTGAAATTATTAAATAAATATATATTTGTCTGAACTTCAAAATATTTAGCTAGTGATGAGTAAGGATCGACATGGCCGCAGGACACAATGCGATGTGTATAGGTGGCCCATGCATGCACATGTGGTGCACGTGTGTTGAAGGCTAATTGAACAAGAAAAAAACAAATACTGATGTGACGTCCATGACGTGTCACCACAGTAGGTGCGAGAATATTATAGTAAAGTATATTTAAATAATATAGTAATTACTGCCCTTTGTCTTTCTCCAAATATAGGAGCGGCTGGCGACTATTGAAAACATGAACAGAGACGACGAAGTGGCAAATAATTTTAACGACTAGACAGTTCAATCTAAAATGGCAAAATAGGAAGCGTTAGAGATGATGAGGAGGAGAGAGAAAAATCAAGGGCTAGGATTGCTCCAACTTCAGACTGTGATATCTAATGTTCTATATATCCAATTGAGCTGAAAGTTTTAGCACCTCTTCATCTCCCCTCCTCTCTCCATCCATTCCTCTGTTCTATAAATAGAGGTGTGGAACAGTTCAAAGTTTATCCTGAACTTGTTTCCTACTTGTGTGGGCTGATTGAAAGATGGCGAGTTTTGAGATCCATCAAGTGTGTTATTGGTGTCATGTGCATTCGAAAAAGTGCTAGAGAAGAAGAGAGCTTACCGACACTCGCAAATTTCCATGATCCTAAGGGAACATAAGGATATAAAGTATGCATCTTCGCCTTATGTTGCTTTTTTTCCGACATCATTGTTAGTTTAAGTAGGTTCATCATCCTCGTTTGACTATTGTTTCACTCCCTTACGCACCCATTACCTCGTCTCCCACTCTACCATCACACTGTTTACGCATTTGATCACTATCATATCCGTCACTTCATCTTCCTTATTCTCATAACACATCTCATACTTCTACTTTTACTTCCTCTTTTCTTTACTAATATAAGGTGAATGATAGCTATTACATCCTTTTAGTCGACAGCACTAGCTTGCCTATTTTATTCTTATATTTATCTCTTCTTGTGGCAATAATCACTGTAGTAAAAGAATTAAATCCATAATCATTTTTACCTCTGGAGACGATCCAAACTCATCACTAGCTAAATATTCTGAAGTACGGTTACAGATATTATTCTTCAATAATCTTAATTACCGACAGCCAATTAAAACCTCTAAATTTCAGACTATCACATGTCTTAGCTTGTTCCCCTAACTCTAAAGCCATAGATATTTTGGATTCTACTACCTTGGCTTGGATGTTAATAAGCATAACTCATGCAATAGAAGACTTTGAAAAATTTTAAAATTGCATTCAAAAACCTGTTGATCAAATTAAATAGTATTTGTGATTTCTAGGTTCATCGAGTGAGATGTGTTGAGCTGAAATGTGTTCCCTCTGGATTATCAACACCATCCTTGGCATGTTGAAAGTCCTCCTTCACCAAGATGAGCCCCATTCATGCTCCATTCTCATTGGAAAGTCAAACGACATCCTGATTGTGTAGAAAAGGGAGAGCAGCCATGAGGAGAAGAGATAATAAGGGGAAGCACTATATGCACTTTTTCCTGGGTGAATTTCTTTTAAGGCTTCGTCTTTTCATATTGTCCAATGTTCTTTAATGACCCCAAAATTGTTAGTATATAATCTGACCTCCAAAGGTATTTGCATGTCATCCTCTAGGACCATGTATCAGTCTAGATTATGACTTAAGTTGTCTAATAACCTTTACTAGCCTTCCAAATTTATTGACTATATCAGAAGTTAATTTGTACCAACCACTATGTTCTGTTTCCAGCTTGTTGGGTGCGAAGATAAATTACATGCTTGATTACAAATTGTCTCTATAACCACGTACAATGTACATGTAATAAAACATTTTGTTGATGCTCTTATGAAACTTAGTTGGTGGTTCACTATCCAAACCTAATCATTCATCTGAATAACTATTCCGTGTATTTAGATATAATCAGCGAAGTCTTATCTGATGTTCAACTACAAGAGCAAATGTAAATGATTTCGATGCATCATATTTAGGGATCGCTCACGTCATGTACTAAGAGAAAATTATCCCAACTTGACCACCCATTCATCTTCATAATTTTACTGAACCCAAATGAACATTGTTGAGAACTCACCGATTAGAAGCTCACATTTCACAGCAGAACTGTGGTCAGAGGAAATAAACATGCATGGTGAAGATCTGTTTCTTCACATTGCCTACAAGGGTAAATTTTATATTAAAAGTGAGAGTCCCCAAACAGAAATGATTAATAGAAGCTGACAGATTTGAATAATTGAAAGTCAAATATTATTAGAATAAAGTATACAAATAATAATCATAGTTATGAGACATTTGAGTTTTCTCTAAAAGGCAGTAAATAAGTATTCAGAAGTAAGTTATATAATTGTTAATGCAAGCGGGAATTTGTTATTTAGGCCATAATAAAAGATCAGAGTTCAATGAGAATTGGATTAATATGGAAGTCATAGAATGCATACAACGAAACATGATAATGGTAATAAAGTAAGGAGCTCCAGGCGGTGCCTTAGAAGAAATGGAAAAGTTGGTTAGATACCTGAGCGACAGTGAAGTGAGAACCAATATTTGAGAATTATTTAAGAAAGAATATGGAAGGACATGGTTCGGTCGTGGTCCAGTTTTGCAAAAAACATAAACCTAGTCCTGAAGTTTGGTCTGGTTTCAGTCTCAGTACGATCTTGGTCCGGTCAGGGACCGCTCGATCGTGTTGACTAGTCAATGTGAAAGTGAATGTCAGGTTGACTTGGTCTATTTATTGCATCAAACTAGATGCCATATGAATGCCACCTCCGATGCACAGGTAGTGTTTTGTAATGAGAGAAAAAAAAGAGTGGGAGGACTATAATTAGAGAGTGAAAGACTGTGAGAATACGAGAGGGAGAGAGGGAGAGATTAAGACAAAAAAGGGGGGAAATAAAGAGAGGGAGAGAGAGGAAGAGGGATGATGAGAGGGTGATAATGAGAGAGCTAGAGAGAGAGAGATAGTGTGAGTGAGTGAATCAAAGAGAGAATGACAATGAGATAAGTAGCGGGTGGGATAATGACAGAGTAAGCACGAGATAGTCCAAGAAGGAAAGAACACAAGAGGGAGAGAGTAAAGGGTAGGTGAGAGTATGAGACTAAGATAGAGAGTGTGATTTTGAATGAGGATAGTGGGATAAAGAGCGAGAGATTGAAAGAGGGAGAGGGGGGAGTAAGAGGGAGAGAGTACAAACGGAAAGAGACCAGGTGTGAAGGGGAGAGAGAGAGGGAGCATATGAGTAATTGACAGGGAGAGAGGGACAGACTGAGGATAGGAGAGAAGGCGAGATAGGAAAGAAGTTAGGGAGAAAGGATGAGAGTGAGAACGGGAGAGATGGAGAGTGTTAAAAATGTCAAATCCTCCATCCTTAAGTTTCAGGATTCTGGTGACTGGCTTGGTATATCCTAGAAAGTAGGGTGGCTTTGCACATCCTAGAAATTGGATTTGCCTACTTTCAATGATCATGCCTTGTTTTATGGGGGCATTTAGGAAATTTTTGTGCCTACAAAAGGCCCCCCCATTTCTCTTGTTTTCTACACCACTGAATCCCTTATTCACGTATTCTATTTGATCCATTAGAATTCAGTTGAGTTTCTTGGAAATTATTTTGAACTAGAAATCTCTCAGTCCCTCTATCTCTCTCTCCTGGAGTTGGTGCTCTCTTGATGATGACGACACGGGGACATGACGAGGCTTGTGAGGACCCCTTGGTGTTTTGTCATCATATTGGCTTGGTGTTCATCCCCCACATCTTCCACTGCTGTTCACGTCCATGTACACTTCCTTGAGTGTTTGCACCAACAGAGAGCGTGAGAGCAATATTGAAGGAGGGAGAACGGGAGAGAGGAAGACAGTGGGGGAGAAAGAGAGGGAGAGTGTGAGAAAGGGTGAGAGAGGTGGAGAGAGCAGAGTGAGAGCAGGGAGAGAGGGATAGAGAGAGGGAGAGAACGAGAAAGAGAGAGGAGAGTGAGAGTGGGAGAGAGGATGAGAGAGAGGAAAGAACGAGCAGGAGAGGAAAGGGTGAGAGCGGGAGAGAGGGTGAGAGAGAGAGAGGGTTGGGGTTTGTCAACCCACCCCATTACGCGAATGTGAAGAGGGGGGGCTTGACTAGTCAAGCCTCAATAAGGGAGGGGAATATGAAAAGAGTGAACCCTCCCCTCTTGTCTCTTTGTGGGGAATATGAAAAGGCTTTTTTTGGGGAATATGAAAAGGGTCAAGGCTCTTCATACTCCAGACCTTTCATATCCCTGAACCTATAACTGGCCCTCTATATAAAGAAGGAAAACCTGTTCTCAATGGATATGCATATGAGTTTTCTATTTATTCGTCTCGTCTGTTCCTCTCTTCTCCTCTCTCTCTCCCTTGGTTTGTCTTTATCACTCCTTAGTGGTCACTCCCTTGGCTTGGGAGTTGAAGGAGTTGCTCTACTACACCATAGGAGAAGCCGGTGTCCTGCACCAAGAGCCTTGCATGATGGCATCACGCCGGAGATGTAGAGAGGTTCTTGTTATATGTCTCTATATGCCGACACATTTATCTTGTCCGAGTTGATTCTGCATTTCTACCGTAGTGTCTTGGGTCGTTGTTTTCTTCAACAAGTTTTAACAAAGAGAGACGGTGAAAGAGAGAGGGTGGGTGAGAGAGAGATGGATGGAGAAGACTGAGAGGGGTCAGAGAGACTGGGAGAGAGAAAGAGTGATGGGGGACCATCGCGACGACGCCGACTCCGTCACTGGACGCGTTCGACCTCTTCGAGCTGCTCGTGCCGACGTACGCGACCCCGGGTTCAAGTATTCGACGTAAGTTTTCTTTATCATTTGCTTAGTTGTAGTATTGGATCGGGTCGTGTGTTGGACCGAGTCCGTTCTTTCACGTTTCGTTCTCTTCTTTTGAATTACGTGTAAGGAGGAGGGCCACGTCATTCGACCGACCCCTCCTCTATGCCTGGCCTCTTGGCACCCTTCCCCCTCCTATATATGGGGAAGGCATGCCCAAGGGCAAAGCAGACCCTTATGAAAAATCTCAGTCTTGTGTTGTTTGTTCTTTTTCCCTTACGTTGAAGATTTAGCAAGTTTTCTTCATCGTCCTTGCAACCCTGCGGCCGTTCAACTTCCTCGCCAGAAACCAGATCAGGGACTGTTCCTCCATCTAAAGTGATCGCCACCGCCGACGACGGGAGCTAGCTTGATAGTGTTCACGCGGGACGGCTGCCCTCGCCGCCGGGCCGCCTCTCCTGCTCGCCGATCGGACCGCTGCCACTCTCGGCCGTTCGTGGTCGGACTGTGGCCTCCGCCCCGGCCTTGCGCCTGTCCGGGTTCTCCTGTACGAGGGACAACCGCGTCGACGACCCCGCCAGCCTCGGGCGGTCTCATCCCCAAGCTTCCCACCTCCTGGGGAGACGCCCATCCTGCTCGCCCGGGTAGACTTGCTCATTCCCCTGCCTGCACACGGGAGCCCCCCCCCCTTGCTCGCGGTCAACCCTGTTGAGTGCTTGACCGGGTGTACCGGTGGGTTTCATCCCTGAGATTCTCGATCCAGAGTTGACTGGTTTTGGTCATTCCCTTGGCGACTCCCATTCTTCACCACCAGCCCGCCAATCAACAGCGCTTCTGCCCACGTTGTGATTACTTCACTGGGCAGACGAGTCATCTCCAGGTTGCGCCCTGATAAGCCTAAAAATGTACTTAAAATATGTCGTTGTTTGGGCTTTTAGACTTATGCAATAAAATTTATAATTTCCCTTAATCACTAAATATGAATATAGAGCAAGTAAGGGGTCGAACCACAGGGAGGCAACAAATGAGAATTTTTATCCAATTTGAATAAATTAATTTCAAGAATGAATTAGTTTTGCAATTAATAAATCTCAATTATCCTTAATAATATTCTTTAATTAATCAAAATTAAGTAAAACTTAATTTTGATTTTTAATATTTCGGTCAGAAAATTCAAGATAGGAATATTATAATTTTAAGCTCAGATTAATTCATATTATTAATTTCCCAATTATTATGAATTTTAAAACAATTTTATGAATTAAAATTGGGAATTAAATAATCAATAAAGAGATCTTTAAATTGGAGTTCAAGATAGATGAATTTTCGATTCAAATTTTATTTTTAGGTTTTTTTTATATTAAGTTAAATTCCTAAACAATAAATCAAAAAATAGAGAGAAACTAAGCAAATCAACCTAGAGAGAGAAAGTGAAGAAATTGAGGAAAAAAAGAAATCCAACCCTAAATCAAAAATCTAATGAAGCAGAAATGTTTTAAATTGATCTAGAATTAAGGATAAAAAGCCAGATCTTGAATCAGAATCAGAACAAAGTGCTAATTTCATTCAAAACAGACTTCTAGGGCATGTACATTTCGTCCATGCCTCAACGTTTTAGAATCGTTTAAGAAGATGATTGAAATACAAATTAGAGACTCACAAATTTGAGTTCAGAAGCAAGATCTGTCGACTTCAAGAATCCCTCCTGTGTCCTTCCTGGCCAATTGCTTGGGGGAGAGCATCCAAAAGTGAAATTTGCCCTTTTCCAGACCTCCATTTAAAGATCCAACCATCTGGATATTATAGGAGGAAAACACGAACCTACCCTCAAAATTTCAGCCCAATCGGACTTGTAAATCTCAATATATCAAGGTTTTAGTGAGGGTAATTTTGAGGCATTGGATCTCTTGAATTTGCTTAAAAAATCGGATTTATTTGGTTGGCGGGGTTGATTTCCACGTTTTCCCCGTCCTCGGATCGCGTGCAGGCTTCGTTGTCCGCGTCGGCCGCTCGTCATTTGAACTGCTTTTAAAAAAAAACACAAAAAGACAAAAAAAGAACTTTTGTTCTCGGTATTTAAATGCCACGTTCTTCTCTCTCTCTTCTGCCGCTATTCTTTTCTCTCTCTTCTGTCTTTTATATTATTTAAATCATAGCCTTTAATGTTGACTATTCCTCTCTCTCTCCTCTCTCTATATAATAATAAATCATAGGCGCTATTCTCTTCTCTCTCTTCTCTCTTTATATTATTTAAATCATAGCCTCTAATGTTGACTATTCCTCTCTCTCTCCTCTCTCTATTTATTATTATATAATAAATCATAGGCGCTATTCTCTTCTCTCTCTTCTCTTCTTATTCCGCAGCCGTTATTTTTGACCATTCTTCTCTCTCTCCTCCTTCTATAATAATAATTAAAAAATATCCTCCTTTCTTCTCTCTCTCTCTTTTCTCTCTCTCATTTCTTATTTAATAAATATATCCCTTCATTCGCCCGAATTTCGGGCGAATGACGTGGATATTCATAAATAAATATTTCAATAGATTTTAAATGCGAAATAAATAATATATATGTTATTTAAATATGTAAAAAATCATTTCTTGGCTAAATAATGGTCAGAAAAATATATAAAAAAAATTGTGGAAAATTCTAAAAAATCATGAGATCACTTACTCACCTTAAACCAAGCAATTAAAGCTCTGTAAGAAATAATTCTTCACTGAAATGATGTTAGATTCCATGTAAAAAATGATAAAAAATCTGAAATAATAATAAAATGAGAGATTAACTGATTTATCTTTATTTTAACATGATAACATGCAAATAAAATCATTAAAACACATAAATAGAGTGTAAAATTCATTAATTAATCATATTAATTTGCAAGTTATCACGCCCCCTTATTGCAGTTCGTGGGTTTGATCTTGGCAGCCTCTTGATCAACAACTACAGCAGGAGCATAGTCAGGTTCTTACTCGATTTCCCTCCTTACCAGTATTATTATTTTCTTCAGTACCGTCACCCCTATCGTATTCCTCTGCCGATTTCCATTTATAAGTCCAGATAGGCTAGCTACCAACGTTGAGGGGTAGGATCTATTTGCGATTGACGACTCGATCACTGTCGTTGTGGGTGAACTCCGCCGGGCTGTAAAATGCCCCTCTCGTCGTGCTCGCTTGTGTAGGTTCCACGAGTCACTTGGAGTCGACCCGGACCTGTTCGTCCTCGCTAGGATTTACTGTACCCCTCGCCCCACCGTCGGACCGTCCTTTCGCCCCTAAGAGTTTTAAACACCCAGTCATTGTTATAATTGAACACGCATTGTGCATAGTTGTGACGTAATACGAGCCGTTGATCCCGGCCGTTGTCGTATTACATCATATTGGTATCAGAGCCGGTCGTGTTAGCATTCGCTTAACACGGTCGGTCGCATATCATCTTCATCATCGTACTCCTTTATCTGTCATTTTCTTTTACGCATTTCATATTTTAAATTCATCTGCATACGCACAAAAAAATAAAAAAACACGTCCTTGCATCCATTTTCATATCATATCATCATCTAGATAAAACCCGTAGTTAACTCAGAAAAGTTGACCGTAAGATGGTTCGAACACGAGCCCAGCTGCAAAATGGAGACGCGGAAGACCTCGGGGTGGATCATGAATTTGATCCCAATTTAGTGAACGAGGAGGTACCGATACCTCCTCCCCCTCCGGTCGGGGAACCCATCCCTCGGGTCCCTACTTAGAACAGTAGGGTAGCATCACCTCACCAACTAGCTAGGACCGACGATCGATCTTCCACCTCCGTGGCCAGCCCTAGAGCGCCGCCTAGTGGTCACCCAACCTCTAGCTTGTCGGGCAATGTTCCCCAATGTCCGGGCAAGGCTCCTATGCCGAGTAGCCCCGCGCCGGTCCCGGCGTATGTTCCTCCAAGACCGGAGGAATCACGTCACCATGACCAGCAGGCGTATCAACCTCGTCACTACAAGCAGCGGGCCAGGAAGAATCACCGACGGAGATCGCCACCACTCGACGGGTACCACAACCAGCGTTACCCCGAGGAACGGCCCTATCAGCACGATAGGAGTTATTACCCCTCGGAGGCTAGAGCGCCTCCCCCGTATGAGCAGCCAGGTCAGCATCACGGGGCTGCCCTCATTCAGACTCATGCTCCGGCGGTATATGCGCCAACCTACCCCACGGGGCCGAAAGCATTAGCCTACGCCCTTGTGCTCCAACCCCACGGCGCCCCACACGCACCACCTACGGTGCCCCCACAGTACCCTACGGGGTACCCACCGGCGCCCCAACCGGTGTATCCGGTAGGCGCACACGGCCAACCAACCGTAGCCCACACTTATGCTCCACCCCCATATCAGGGGCAAGCCGTCCATACCGGGCCACCAGCACCGATCGCGACCTACCCACCCCCAGGATATGCTCAGGAGGCGGCATACTACCCCCAGCCAGCCGCACCAGTTGCGTCCGCCCCAGACTATCTAGGGCATGTAGGTCCCCGGGAGGTTCCCAGACCCCCACCGGCGCGTCATCCGGATGATGAACGAGAAAGATACCGTGAGGCGCATCGCGCTATGATTCAGAAAAGCGTGCGCATAGAGGTACCGATATTTGAAGGATCCCGGAATCCCAAGGACTACACGGATTGGGAGTCCAACCTGGAGAGCTACTTCCAGTGGTATGAGATGGACGACGACCTATGCGCATCCTACGCAAAAGCTCGTCTCAGAGGGCAAGCCAAGATCTTCTGGAAGAATGAGAAGGAAGCTGCTCAATGCCGGGGCGACCCGCCCCACACTTGGGACGAGATGTCCCAAAAGCGTAAGGAGAAGTATATTCCTAAGCTTTATATGACCCGCCTTTTGCTCAAGTGGATGGATCTAAAGCAAGGCCGACGAAAGGTCAGTGAGTACATCGAGGAATTTAAGGAGTACCGCATGAGGTGTAAATTTGTAGACAGCCCTCAAATTCAGATTGCCTTTTTCGTTCACGGGCTTCGGTCAGATTTAGGAGTTAGAGTCCTAGAGCAGAACCCTAGCACAGTAGATTTAGCCTACAACTTAGTAGAGATTAATGAGTACTCTCATGACGACACCGTCCCGACGACCGCCGTTGCACCCCGGGCGAGTAGCACTAGCTCGTCCACGAGCTCAGCATCTAGAGCGGCGTCTGGATGGACACGAGGAGCTCCGGCCACGCCACGACCGGCAACACCAGCACCCACCCCGGCGCCCGCTCCGACACCATCGACACCCTCTGTAGTGTCGACCGCTAGGGCCCCGATGGTTGCCCGTGAACCCATGCAATGCTTCAAGTGCAAGGGGTTCGGGCATCGCCGTATTGATTGCCCCTCCCTCCTCCACATGGACATCCATGGGAACCCCATAGATGCACCGCCAGAGAATGATTTGGAAGTGGATGAGTACCCGGGAGAATGTCCTGAAGGGGAAGACTACGAGGAGCCCCTCGGTTACATCTAGATAACCCCGGTACCCCCGACTTCGACCCAGCCCGTTGCGACCCTACGCATACAGCAAGGCGCCCTGTCTAGTGACCCTAGTACCCATGCGCGTTCGGCCACCATCGCACCATCGGGATCGGCCCTTGTGGCCATCGCTATCCCAAAGGTGAACACCCATCCTGCCAGACCCGCTACGACGATGCCCCCGAGCGCCCCTACCTCGGCGCCGAGACCACCCGCTCTGGGAGACGCCGATGCTATCCAGCGTACATCGATCTTCTATTTGTACGTCAAGATTGTCGGACGTACGTACAAACTTATTGTGGATAGCGGCAGCTGTGTCAATGCCATCTCCGAAGACACAGCCCGCAAACTCGAACTCACGTTGATACCGCACCTGACGTCGTACAACGTGTCTTGGATCGACGCATCCACCCTACCGGTGAGGATGCAATGCTACGTTCCCCTAAAGATGAGCACATACGATTAGCAGAGGTTGTGTGATGTACTGCCAATGAAAATTGGTAGTATCATCCTCGGGCGACCATGGCTGTGTGATCACGACGTCCAGCTATCGGGGCGAGCGAACACCTGTTCGTTCGTGTATGGGGGTCGGCGCCTTATTTGGTACCCCTCGACATGCACCCACGCCCCACCTTCAGCGCCCACATCTGGACAAGATCACTCACAGTCCACGCCGGTTATCACCAATGGGTGTATCTTTAGGCGAGACTTAGAGCCTGTAGAGGATACCCTACCCCTTTGTTTTGCGCTCACCATATCACCGTCCTCGGCATCGGAGGAGACGGAGCCGAAGGACCCCGAGGTATCTCAGCTAGTAGAAGAATTCACGGACGTTTTTCCTGCTGAGCTCCCTTGTGAGCTTCCTCCACTGAGGAATATCCAGCATGCCATAGACATAGTTCCCGGAGCATCTCTCCCGAACTTACCTCACTACCGGATGGACCCGGTCAAGTATGAGGAGCTGCACGGGCAAGTGAAAGACCTACTCTCCAAGGGATTGATCAGGGAGAGCCTTAGCCTGTGCGCCGTACCAGCCTTACTCGCGCCCAAGAAAGACGGGACATGGCGCATGTGCTGTGATTCTAGGGCCATTACCAAAATCACAGTGAAGTATCGTTTCCCGATCCCTAGAGTGCAGGACTTGTTCGACGAGATGGACAGAGTGATGGGGGACCATCATGCCTCAAGGAAAATATCTTTTTCTATTGTTTGTTGGTTGTTTTGTTTTGTTTGTTTGTATCTCCCCTAACAGATTTGGGCATAATTATTCCCTATAAAAGGAAGTTTGCCCTTTGTAATAAAGTGGGTGAAATTGAAAAGGATTTTCTCAATGTAGCCCCATTGAGTAGTTAAGCATTTTAGGAGTATTTTAGAATTTCTTGTGACTTTTGGGAAGTTCTGCAAAATTACGAAATTGCCATCAAGAACTGGGGGTTAGGGTTCTTGCCCTATTCTCCTCGCCGGAACTGATGACTCTCAAATATGTCATCAAATAATTAAACTTTTTAGTTTTCATTCATCAAAATTATAATGTTAATTCATGCTAATATCATGCATATGCATCATTTTATGAAATCACTAACCCCACTTGATCCTTTGAATCAAGTGGAATATATTTAACATTTTATGGTTAGTAAACATTCAGAGACAGGTTAAGAAGATCAAGGAAAGAGACGAGGATCAAGAGGAGCGGGCAAAAATTCAAAGAAGCAGAAATTACAAAAATGCCCCTGGGCATGACTTAAGAGAAACCTATAAATACTCTCTTGAGAGTTGATTTTAGGTTGTTCAGAATTTCTCTCAAGGAGCTAAGGCTTGGAGAGGAAGGATTTCTGCACCCTCCAAGAGCTGCTGAGCATTGGAGTTGGGAGGAGAAGGAGCCTGAGTTTTAGCCGAAGCAAGAAGATCTCTACCTGTGAGGGACGTGACACCGGGTGGAGAGATTGTTGAGGTTTCAGAATTCTCTCTTCTCCTTCAAGACAGTCTGTATTGGATTGAAGATCACACCTTGTGTTTTCAGCAGTTCCAATAACAATTGTTGGTAGATTACTCTTAGAATTCTATTCAGTATTGTTTTCATTGATTTTCTTCAGTTATCCATCTCCAATCTTGTTCACCAGTCTGTTCATCCAAATTCCAGCAAACCCGCAGGTTCAGCGAGAAGAATCGCAAGCACAGACCCTCTGTGCAAGCGATTCAGCGCGCTGAACCGGGCACCCGACCACCTGCGCGCGAAGCCTGTGAGAGGCAGGTCGCACGCGCGCAGGTGCAGCCTCGCGCTACGAGGAGCACCGCACGGCCGTAGCGCGCGAGCGGCTACGGCGTGCGAGGGTCGCTCGCGCGCAGGCACCTTTGCGCGCAGGCATCTTTGCGCGCAGGCATCGCATGCCCTGCGCGCAAGCGCTCTTGCGCATAGTGACCACCGCAAACAGCTCACGCTAGCTTGCAGCGATCGCTGTGCTCTGTGCGCAGAAGCACAAGCACACCAGGTGCTTGTGTTTTTGTCTTCTTCACAAGCGTTAGCTTGTGAGCAAGAGAACTTACTATACTGACCTAAGGTGATTAATTAAATTTCCCTGAAGATAGTTAAGTTGATTAAAAGAACTGAATTATATATTTCCCGAGATAAACTAACTCAAAAGCGAGAATCAGTACTGTCTTACCTGCTCCCTGTGGATCGACCCTCACTTGTCCTAAGCCGTGAGGTTTACAAATTCGTTGTATAAGCTCAAATCCTCACACGTATTAACTGCTAAATAACCAGTAAAAATATCTAAAATTTGAGATTATCAGGAACACCGCTGCCGTCCTCGCCGGCGCCGCCGTCTCCGCCAGCACTGCTACCTTCAGGGATATCCGACTCCATGGCCGCCACAGCAGGAGCCACACCCGCCCCCGCCTCCTCATGCGCCGCGGCTGCCAATGCCGCCCTGACGGCCTCCGCGACCGCCAAGGCCCCGACGGCCTTCGCGGCCGCCAAGGCCCCGACGGCCTTCGCGGCCGCCAAGGCCCCGACGACCTCTTCGGCCGCCTAGGCCCGAATGGCCTCCCCGGCCGCCAAGGCCCCGACGGCCTCCTCGGCCACCAAGGTCCCGACGGCCTCCTCGGCCGCCAAGGACCCGACGACCTCTTCGGCCGCCTAGGCCCGAATGGCCTCCCCGGCCGCCAAGGCCCGAATGGCCTCCCCGGCCGCCAAGGCCCCGACGGCCTCCTCGGCCGCCAAGGTCCCGACGGCCTCCTCGGCCGCCAAGGTCCCAACAGCCTCCTCG
Organism: Wolffia australiana; assembly: GCF_029677425.1. NCBI lineage: Eukaryota > Viridiplantae > Streptophyta > Magnoliopsida > Alismatales > Araceae > Wolffia > Wolffia australiana. Next base: position 13,135,505 of record NC_135841.1, on the reverse strand, counting down.
GCCGCCAAGGCCCCGACGGCCTCCTCGGCCGCCACAACTCCCTGGCCACCACACCCGGCCTCGTTGTCTCGACCTCACCCACCGTCAATCGCTGACTCCATTGGCCGCCTTGAGTCATCCTTGCCGGCTCAGGTCTCTCCGTCGCCTCGGCTGCTCCCGGTCTCCTCTGCCTACTTAGCGCCATGACCCGCTCAAAACCCTCCAGTTATCTTCATTCGCCCCGTCGAGATCACTCCGGGATGAATCCAGAAGAATCCAGACTTACAGTTCTCAATGGTTGACGTCGTCAACATTTCTTCGTCGAGATCACTCCGAGGACTTGTTGACGAACTGCCGTCGCCGATAGCCTCGTCCGTTACCGTCCACTCGTAGTTAGCTAGAACCCTCCCAAGTCACAAGCCTACTTAGTTAGGACTCTCTAGTTACGGGCTTCGTAAGTAGCTATCCTCCGAGGCCCCCTCTGATAGGATATACATGGAGCCACCTTATGCTGCTGCCTTCGTAGATAGTTCTTAGCTTCCTCACGTCGAGATTACTCCGTGAGTCGTCACTATGTATTCTCGCGTCGAGATCACTCCGTGAGACCCCACCTCGTGACCTCGTCCATTCGAATTGCTCCTTCTTGAGGAGGTCCGTGAGGGGTGCAGTCACACCACTAAAGCCTGGTACAAACCTCATATTCCAGACCTTTCACATTCCCTGAACCTGTACTTGGCCCTCTATATATAGGGGGCAAACATGTTCTCAAAGGCAATGCATATGAGTTTTCTGTTCATTCTTCTTGTCGCTTGGGGAGTTGAAGGAGTTGCTCGACAGCGCCACACGAGAAGCTAGTGCCCTGCTCCGAGATCCCTGAACGTTGACGTCACGCCGGTAACGTAAGAGGTTCTTGTTATCTGTCTCTATATGCCCACACATTTATCTTGTCCAAGTTGATTCCGCATTTCACCGTAGCGTCTTGGGTCGTTGTTCTCTTCAACGAGTTTCAACACTACCACTCGCTCTCTCCCTCTATGCCCATCATCCTCTCTCCCGCTCTATCTCTCCCTCTCTCCTTGTCACACTCTCTCCCGCTCTCTCTCTCTCCCCACCATCTTTTTTTCCTATCGTTGTGTCTCACCGTCCGCCTCTCATTCTCACCCTCTACCTTGCTCTCCCTCTTGTTCTCTCTCTCTACCTTTCTTCCCACCCTCTACCCTGCTCTCGCCCTCTTCCTCTCTCCTAATCTCTCCGGCCCTCTCACTCTTCTCTCTCTCTCACCCTCCCTCTCACTCTCACCCTCTCTCTCTCTCTCCTCCTCTCTCCCGCTCTCACTGTCTCCTTTCCCTCTCTCCCTGTCGCTCATTCTCATTCTCTCTTTCCTTCTTTCTCTCTCTTTTTGGGTCTCGATCTCTTTCACTTTTATTATAGTGATAAAAGTTTGTTGTGTATCAATTGTCTCTCCACTCCCAAAGTCCTTTCCCTCAAAAATGGCTAGCCGGCTACTTAATGTTCTATGCTTCCCCGTATTTAGTCATTTGTCGCTCATTTAATCTCCTACGAATATATACTATTCATATAAAAGCATTCTTTCAGAGGAAAGGACACGGTCTAACCGAACTTCAGTCAGACCGGACCAAACCGGACAGTCGGTCAGTCTTTTTAGGGCTCACCGGACGTTCGGTCACGGTTTCTGTTCGGACGTCCAACCGGACCGAATACCGCATCCACTCGCTCTCCCCTTGTCTCAATCTCTCCCTCGCTCTCGTTCTCGTTCGCTCTCCTTCTCTCAATTGCCTAATCTCCCTTTCTTTCTTGCTACCTCTCTCTCTCAAGCCCTCTTGCTCCCCCCGTTTTGTCTCCCTATTGCTCTCTCTCGCCCTCTCTACTGCTCGCTCTCTCCCTCTGTCGCCTTGACCCTCTCTCGTGTTTGCTCTCTCCCTCGGTCCTCGTCATCCTCTCTCCCTCTCTCTCTCTATCGCGCTCTCTCCTGCTTGCTCTCTCCCTTTGTCCTCATCATCCACTCTCCTGCTCGCTCTCTCCCTCTGTCCCCGTCATCCACTCTCCCTCTCTCTCTCTTTCTCACCCTCTACCCTGCTCCCTCTCTCCCTCTATCCCCGTCATCCTCTCTCCCGCTCTTCTTCTTTCCCTCTCTCTCTCTTGCCCTCTCTACCGCTCGCTCTCTCCGTCTATGCCCGTCGTCCTTTCTCCGGCTCTATCTCTCCCTCTCTCCTTGTCACACTCTCTCCCGCTCTCTCTCTCTCCCCACCATCCTCTTTTCCTATCGTTCTGTCGCACCCTCCGCCTCTTGTTCTCACCCTCTACCTTGCTCTCCCTCTTGTTCTCTCTCTCTCTACCTTTCTTCCCACCCTCTACCCTGCTCTCGCCCTCTTCCTCTCTCCTAATCTCTCCGACCCTCTCACTCTTCTCTCTCCCTCTGTCCATCCATCTCTCTCTCATCCTCCCTCTCACTCTCACCCTCTCTCTCTTATCCTCTCTCCCGCTCTTACTCTCTCCTTTCCCTCTCTGTCTCTCCAGCATCCTTTTTTTCTCTCATTCTGTCTCACCCTCCACCTCTTGATGCAGGATGGCGTCGTCGACAGACGTCCTGTGGCGCGAGTGTGATCCGTTCATCCTGCTTGGGGACGATCATCTTGGATGTCCCAGAAAGTCCTGCGCTAGGGGCCTCAATTCGTTGAAGGGCCGAAGAGGGTCTCTATCTCCACGTGGTCGGCGCTCGACGGATAGTCGTCGAGGCGTTGGTGGGCCCGACTACTAGTGGGTGGGGCTGTTCAGCCGGCCGGATGACGAGGATGGCAGCGAACTGTGTGGTAGTCTACGATGACTAGCAGCGTCGTGCGGTGAACGCCGCCAGCGGCGGCAGCAGCGACGACGGCGACGCCGGCAGCAACGATGGTGGTGGCGGCAGCGGCGAGCGGTGGTGAGTGGCAGCGCGGCAGCAGCGGTGATTGCGACGGTGGCCGGAGGCGGCAGCGGCCGGAGGTGGCGGCGCCAGTTGGAGTGGGCCACGGACTGGGTCGTGGTCCAGCGGCGTTTTGTGCCGCGGTTCTGGGCGGTGGTCCATGGCGGCTTGTCCTAATAGGCTTACCAGGCCAGTGGCCACCCAATAAGATAGGCCCAGTATGGGACTTAGGGCTGACGTAAAGGTGTCTCGGGGAAGCATGCCCGACGGCGATTTGAATCGGGGCCTCACGGCACGGGCCGGGGCGGCTAAGGTAACCGGCGCCTTGCGGCGCGTGTCCAGCTTGAGCTGGACCTGATGGGCTTCGCTAGTTGGGGGCCGGCCCAATAGGCCGGTTGGCCCAATGGACTGGTCCATAGAGCCCAGGCGCACGGCGGTGCGGCCTGGGCTCACAGCGGCTTGGTCCAACGCGCCCTTGGGCACGGTGGCGGCGCGGGGCACGGCGGGGCGGCGCGGGGCACGGTGAGGCCGCGCTGGGCGCATCGAGGTGGCGGGGGGCGCGACGAGGTGGCGCGAGGCATGGCGAGGCGTCACGAGGTGCGGCAAGGCGGCGCAGGGCGCGAGGTGGCGCGAGTGCGGCAGGGCGGCGTGGGGCGCGACGAGGCGGCACGGGATGCGGCAAGGCGTCACGGGCGCGCAAGGCGGTGTGGGCGGCACGGGCTGGGTGCGTATGGGTAGGTGTTGGGCAATGCTGGGCGCGACGGCGCGGTTTGTGCCGGCGACGCGGCGACGGTGGCGTGCGAACCGCGGGCGGCAGCGACACGTGGGCTGCGCGGGCGCGCGTGGGCGGGGGGCACGGATGATGCAGGGCACGGGCACGGTGGGCGCGGGTAGAGGGTGCAGTGGCGCACGGGCGACCGCGGCGCTCGGGCGCGTTGAGCAGCACGGGCGTGCACGCGCACTTGGCCGGAGGGGGGCCGGCGGCGGCGGAGCCGCCTCTCAAGGTCTCTCTCGACCTCCTTTTCTCTCCAAAATTCTGTTTCTCACAGGGGAAAATCTTTTTATTCTATAACATGGGATCCTTTATATAGGACCCATTAGGAAAAACAAGGGAAAACCCTAACCTAAAAATGAAAAATTTAACTAAACCTAGGAAAAAACCTAGATAGTTGAGGACTTCGCCATCTCCTCTCGTTCTCACCCTCTACCTTGCTCTCCCTCTTCTTCTCTATCTCTACCTTTCTTCCTGCCCTCTACCTGGCTCTCGCCCTCTTTGATGTAATACGACAACGGCCGGGATCGATGGCTCGTATTACGTCACAACTATGCACGATGCGTGTCCAATTACGACAATGAATGCGCCTTTAAAACTCTCAGGGGTGAAAGGACGGTTCGACGGTGGGGCAAGGGGTACAGTAAATCCTAGAGAGGACGAACAGGTCCAGGTGGACTCCAAGTGACCTGCGGAACCTACACGAGCAAGCACGACGAAAGGGGCATTTTACAGCCCGACGGAGTTCACCCAAGACGCCAGTGATCGAGTCGTCAATCGCAAAGAGATCCTACCCCTCAACATTGGTAGCTAGCCTATCCAGACTTATCAATGAAAATCGGCAGACGAATACGATAGGGGTGACGGTACTGAAGAAAATAATAATACTGGTAAGAAGGGAAATCGAGTAAGAACCTGACTATGCTCCTTCTGTAGTTGTTGATCAAGAGGTCGAGTAAGAACCCACGAACTGCAATGAGGGGGCGCAACCTGGAGATGACTCGTCCGCCGGTGAAGTTCTCACAACGTGGGCGGAAGCGCTGTTGATTGGCGGGCTAGTGGTGAAGAATGGGAGTCGCCAAGGGAACGACCAAAATCAGTCAACTCTGGATCGAGAATCTTAGGGATGAAACCCACAGGTACATCCGGTCAAGCACTCAATGGGGTTGACCGCGAGCATGGGGGGGGAGGCTTCCCGTGTGCAGGCAGGGGAATAAGCAAGTCTACCTGGGCGAGCAGGATGGGCGTCTCGCCAGGAGGTGGGAAGCTCGGGGACGAGACCGCCCGAGGCTGGCGGGGTCGTTGATGCGGCTGGCCCTCGTACAGGAGAACCCGCATAGGCGCAAGGTCGGGACGGAGGCCACAGTCCGACCACGAATGGCCGAGAGTGGCAGCGGTCCGATCGGCGAGCAGGAGAGGCGGCCCGGCGGCGAGGGCAGCCGTCCCGCGTGAACACTATCAAGCTAGCTCCCGTCGTCGGCGGTGGCGATCACTATCGGTGGAGGAACAGTCCCTGATCTGGTTTCCGGCGAGGAAGCTGAACGGCCGTGGGGTTGCAAGGACGATGAAGAAAACTTGCTAAATCTTCAACGTAAGGGAAAAAGAACAAACAACACAAGACTGAGATTTTTCATAAGGGTCTGCTTTGCCCTTGGGCATGCCTTCCCCATATATAGGAGGGGGAAGGGTGCCAAGAGGCCAGGCATAGAGGAGGGGTCGGTCGAATGACGTGGCCCTCCTCCTTACACGTAATTCAAAAGAAGAGAACGAAACTTGAAAGAACGGACTCGGTCCAACACACGACCCAATCCGATATTACAACTAAGCAAATGATAAGGAAAACTTACGTCGAATACTTGGACCCGGGGTCGCGTACGCCGGCACGAGCAGCTCGAAGAGGTCAAATGCATCCAGTGACGGTGTCGGCGTCATCGCGATGGTCCCCCATCATCCTCTCAGGGTGGGAAGGGCTCGGCTCCGACGAGCTAAACTCCAGAATGTCGTCGATGGGCTGGATCAAATCTGGTTGTTGTCGTCGTAGGTCTTCTTCGGTGATCCACGTATCGTCCGATGCTGGTTGCCCCTGCAAGTGTACCAGGAATGTGCGTTCCACTCGATCCCCTACAGCATTAATTACTTTGTGCAGTACCGTTTCTATCTTTTCTTGCCGCATAAGGGTGGGTAGCGTAAAGGGGATATATGTACTCTCACTCTCCTTACTATCAATCTTCGAGTGGCTGTGAGGCTCTTTGATGGGTGGCAAGGGATGATATCGGATCAAATCACTGACATTGAAGGTTGAACTAATTCCCCAACTAGGAGGAATACTCACGACATATGCATTGTCGTTGATTCGTTGGCTACTCGGAAAGGCCCTGCACTATGAGCATGCAGCTTCGTAGCAACCCCTGGAGAGTGTCTCTCAGGCCTCAATCTAACCATCACTAGATAGCCCTCCGAGAAGATACTGGACCTTCATCCCTTGTCGGCGGCAGCCTTATATTGCCCGTTGAGAGATGATATGCGTGAATGTATATGCTCATGCATGCTCCTAAGTTCATTCGCGAAATCATATGCTTCATTGGAAATTTTACTACATGCGTCTAGTGGGATGAGGTCTATAGGCTTCCTCGGAAGTTGACCGTAAACTACTTCGAATGGAGCCTTCCCAGTCGTGCAGTTCGCCGAGTGATTGAAAGCGAACTCGGCGTGGGGTAGGACTTGGTCCCAAGTCTTGAGGTTCTCACCCACTAGCGATCTAAGGAGGTTACCCAGACTACGGTTGGTAACCTCGGTTTGACCATCCGTCTGAGGATGGTACGCAGTGGAAAATTTCAGTTGGGTTCCCATGAGAACCCAAAGTGTCTTCCAAAAGTAGCTAGTAAACTTAACATCTCGGTCAAAGACGATGGTCTTGGGTATGCCGTGCAACTTAACTATGCTAACAAAGAAGAGTCGGGCGACTCGAGAGGCGTCGGATGTTTTCGAGCATGGCACAAAATGTGCCATCTCCAAGAAACGGTCAACAACCATGACGGAATCATGGTTCCTAAGAGTCTTAGGTAGTTCTAAGATGAAGTCGATGCTAATGTCCTCCCACGGCTTGTCCGGAACGGGTAGTGGCATATAGAGTCCCGTGTTTTGCCAGGTCAACTTGGCCCTCGTGCATGTTGAACATTGGGAAATGATCTTTCCCACATCTCGCTTCAGGGATGGCCAAAAGAACTGATGCTCCACTTCGTGAATCGTTTGCTGACTTCGAAGTGTCCATTCAACACGCCGGCGTGCATCTCCCACACAAGGAAATCGCGTAGGGACGTACGGGGTATACAAAGCCGCCTGCCGTGGAATAGGTATCCGTCGTCGATGTAATAATCCCGTGATTTTGGGATTATGTCGTCGCAGACCTGCGCGAAGATCTTCCCGAAGTCGGGATAGTGAACGTAATCGTCGCGTAGCTGCTCAAATCCGAGGACTTGAGACTTCATCATGTTCAGGATCAAAAGTCGCCTACTTAGGGCATCGGCTACTACGTTATCCTTGCCCTTCTTGTGTCGAATGTAAAGTCCTGTAGATAGGCTATCCAACGCGCATGGCGATCACTGACCTTGCGCTGATCGTGAATGTGACGTAACGCGTTGTGGTCAGAGAAGAGGACGAACTCCTTCGGGAGGAGGTAGTGACGCCAATGGCGTAAAGACTGCACTAGGGCGTAGAATTCCCTGTTATAGTTGTCGTACCTCCTGCGCGTATCGTTTAGTTTCTCACTAAAGTACTCGATGGGATGTCCTTCTTGACTAAGGACTCCCCCTATCCCGACACCGGAGGCATCGCATGAGACCTCGAAGACCTTGGAAAAGTCGGGAAGCCTCAGCACCGGTGCCTCTGTCATGAGCTTCTTCACTAGCTCGAACCCGTGATCCGCTGAGGGCGTCCATTCGAATTGCTCCTTCTTGAGGAGGTCCGTGAGGGGTGCAGTCACACCACTAAAGCCTGGTACAAACCTCCTATAAAAGGTAGGAGGTTGAAAGACGATGCAAGTTCGCGAAAACAATGAGAAGCACAATCCACACCAAAATAAGACGACTGTCCTGGTAGTGATCCGTATGTGCCACATATGATCAGACTCCCAATGACCCGATAGATCACGACGAACATCGATGGTGCGGGTATCCCCGATCGGACTGTATATTCCTAGTGCTAGGAATGAGATGAAGCGGGAAAGGTGGAACTCTCCCCAACCCCATGGGACAGGTAAGTTAAAATGACTAGTCCTCTGCGGTGGAGCACGCGAGGAAATATTGGAAGTAGGAATAATACTCAAAGGGGTGAAGTTAGTTGACCTACGGGACTGAGGTCCGATAGATCGCGGTGGATCGAAGCCGTGTTGGTCGACGTGAGATAGACCGTGGCGGCAGCGACGAGTGGTCAGACTGGGACGTGCGGTTGAGAGATGATGAGACCAGCGGGGTCGTCCTGGAGGGGGGCTGGCGTCTACAGGCACGGGCACTAGGCTCACGTGATGACGTCAATTCCTGCCGAAAGGGGCCTTAATTCGGGAGCGTCGATGGCAGCTCGGGGCAGTGGGCGGCTGTGCGAACGGGCGCCTAGGCGGGGACTAGGGCGTCAGCCGGAGGTGTTCAGGACGGGCGTCGAGGCGGGCGAGCGCTGAGGGCGTCGACCGGCGGCGATTGGGAGTGGGCATCGGGGCGATTCGGCAGGCGGCACCCTGGCGAACGCGACGACGTCCGGGGCAGGGGCTTGAGAGGGGTGCGGACTTGGTGAGGCAACGCGCAAGTCAGGCGGCAGCGACGGTTTGCGGCGGGCACTCAGGGTGAGTGATTGAGGGGCGAGACCGGACAGGTGCGCGGACTTGGCTGGGCGACGCGCAAATCAGGCAACAGCGGCGGCCTGTGGCGGGCGCTCAAAGCGAGCGGGCACCTAGGCGCGTGCGGTGGCGATTAAGGGGCGTGGTCTGATAGGGGCGCGGGCCTGGCAAGACAGCGCGCGGGTCAGACAGCAGCGGTGGTCATTGGCGAGAGCTCAAGTCGGGCGGGCGCACAGGCGCGTGCGGCGACGATCGAGGGGCGGGGACTGAGAAGGGCGCTGGCTTGGTTTGTCAGCGTGCAGATCACGCAACAGCGGGCACCTGCCGGTGAGCGATCAAGGCGAGTGCCGACTGGTGGTCCGGCGGGCGACCAGATTTGGGCGCCGGCAGAGGTTGCTGGGCACCGGCGGTGGCGGTGGAGGAAGGGCTTCTCGGCGGCGCCCTCTTCTTCCCTGAGGAACTCTCCCTGCCCCCCCCCCCCTTTTCTCTCTAGGCGGGCTTCTCCTCCCGACAAGCAAAACTGCAAAAACAACAAAATACTTCTCGTCCTCCTCTAGGGCATCCCCTCTCCTTTTATAGGGGGAGAGTGAAAAACCCTAGGGGTCGGCTCGTAAAAAAAAGTGGTTTGAAATGCGACGGAGGGGCCAAAACACGGAAGCCCTCCCAGAAACATGATAAGGAAAATCCAAGAAAATGCAAAGAAAGTGGGACGGGAAAACTCCCTCCTCAAGCTGTATACTTGAACTCTGGATCCTTCGCGTTGGCTCGAGCTATGCGACGTGGCTGCTCGCGTGTCGCAATGGGTCGATATTGTACTTCGGCTTGCGGACAGTCCCCCATCAGAGAGAGGGAGAGAGGATGACGGGGACCGAGGGAGTGAGCGAACAGGAGAGAGGGTCAAGGCGACAGAGAGAGAGAGCGAGCAGAGAGCAAAAGGGAGAGAAAATGGGGGGAGCGAGAGGGCTTGAGAGAGAGAGGTAGCGAGGAAGAGAGGGAGCATAGGCGAGTGAGAGAGGGAGAACAAACGAGAACAAGAGCGAGGGAGAGATTGAGACAATTTATACGAAAATTTTTTTTATCACTATAATAAAAGTGAAAGAGATCGAGACCCAAAAGAGAGAGAGAAAGAAGGAAAGAGAGGTTGAGAGTGAGCGACACAGAGATAGGGAGAGGAGACAGTGAGAGCGGGAGAGAGGATGAGAGAGAGAGAGATGGTGAGAGTGAGAGGGAGGGTGAGAGAGAGATGAGAGGGTCGGAGAGATTAGGAGAGAGGAAGAGGGAGAGAGCAGGGTAGAGGGTGGGAAGAAGGGTAGAGAAAGAGAGAACAAGAGGGAGAGCAAGGTAGAGGGTGAGAACGAGAGGCGGAGGGTGAGACAGAACGATAGGAAAAAAGGAATGTGGGGAGAGAGAGAGAGCGGGAGAGAGTGTGATAAGGAGAAAGGGAGAGACAGAGCGGGAGAGAGAACGACAGGCACAGAGGGAGAGCGAGCGGTAGAGAGGGTAAGAGAGAGAGAGTGAGAGAAGAAGAGCGGGAGAGAGGATGACGGGGATAGAGGGAGAGAGGGAGCAGGAAAGAGGGTGAGAAAGAGAGAGAGGGAGAGTGTATGACGGGGACAGAGGGAGAGAGCGAGCAGGAGAGAGGATGACGGGGACAAAGGGAGAGAGCGAGCAGGAGAGAGCGCGAGAGAGAGAGAGAGGGAGAGAGGATGACGGGGACCGAGGGAGAGAGCGAACAGGAGAGAGGGTCAAGGCGACAGAGGGACACAGCGAGCAGTAGAGAGGGAGAGAGAGAGCAAAAGGGAGAGAAAACGGGGGGAGCGAGAGGGCTTGAGAGAGAGAGGTAGCGAGGAAGAGAGGGAGAGTAGGCGAGTGAGAGAGGGAGAGCGAACGAGAACGAGAGCGGGGAGAGATTGAGATAGGGGGAGAGGGAGTGGATGCGATATTCGGTCTGGTTCGACCTGTGAAGAGAAACCGTGACCGAACGTCCGGTGAGCCGTAAAAAGACTGACCGACGGTCCGGTTCGGTCAGTCCTTTTAGGGCTGACCGTGTCCTTTTCTCCGAAAGGATGCCTTATTATATGAAAAGTATTTTTTGATAGATGATTAAATGAGCGACAAATGACCAAATACGGGGAAGGAGAGAACATTAAGTAGCCGGCTAGAGATTTTTGAGGGAGAGGACTCTGGGAATGGAGAGACAGTTGATACGCAACAATATTTTAACACTATAATAAAAGTGAAAGGGATCGAGATCCAGAGAGAGAGAGAGAGAAAGAAAGAGAGAGTGAGAGTGAGCGACAGAGAGAGAGGGAGTCTGTGAGAATGAGAGAAAAACCGAGAGAGAGAGAGTGAGAGAGAAAGAGAGAGAGTGTGAGAAGCTCATGGGAACCAGGCGAACACGGTACAGTGCTATAATGGGAACTGTTGAAAATAACGAGAAATAGGAAATGTAAGACAAGGGCCGAAAGATCATGATATAAATGAGATGAACAAGGAAGAAGACGGAAGAACAAAACATGACAAGTTTTGAAGACGCATCGGAGTGACCTTTTAGTATTTCAAGATTTTTGGATAGGACTCTCCTATTGTATTTTTTTGGCCCTCATTCAACTACCAAAATTAGACCAAAAGGTAGTACGGATTTGCATGTGGTACATCTTTAGGGATGATGGGTAACTCCGATCTCTGATAGCCAGTACATATGCTCATTTCTTACAGGAGAAATCACTCATAAGTGGCTCAATCCTCGTCCATATCTTTGGATTATAAACTCAAATAAAGATAACAAGTACAATTTTCAGATGCAGCCGAGATTGCCGACTGTCAATCACAAACGTTAACCCGCAAGCTCTCATCCACTTGTCTGAAGTGATAACGCTAAGTTAAACACCCTTAAAGGGTACCATGGAAATTGATAACACATCTCACTTATTACCTCAGAAGTCATAATGCAATCAAAGGGTTCCTCTGGGTTTCAAAATAACCCAACGACCAAATACGCATGAATAAAAAGAGGCATTCATTACTTGGCCGTGCCAAAACAGTCTTTATCGAGCCTTATGGCGAATGATCCACTGCTCTATGATCAAGATTCATCCATCCCAGCTGGAAAAACGTAATGGAAGCCACCGACAGAAATAGTAGTAGTGCCCAAACGATCAGGTTTGGGGGCTTTCAGCAGAAGTATTATTATTCTGCAAGGGATTTGTTTGGCCAGCTCCAGTATTATTACATGCATAATTCGCAACCCTGTCTTGATTTCTGGCCCGTCAACATCCACGCAACCCGTCGTTCGCCTTCACACACCAGTCAACTACCATCAATGGCAAATCATCGCCACTGTCCCGTCTCCGGCCCACACCATTAACATAACGTGAAGATCTGCATCAATATGTAGACAAACACCTATCTATCTATGAGTGTACCTGTTGCTCTACCAAAAAATCCCTCTTTATATATATATGTGTATGTATGTGTGTATGTGTGTATGTGTGTATGTGTGTATGTATGTATGTATGTATGTATATATGTATGTATGTATGTATGTATGTATGTATGTATGTATGTATGTATGTATGTATGTATGTATGTATGTATGTATGTATGTATGTATGTATGTATGTATGTATGTGTGTGTGTGTGTATCTATGTCTGTCTGTCTGTATGTATGTATGTATGTATGTATGTATGTATGTATGTATGTATGTATGTATGTCTGTATGTATGTCTGTATGTATGTATGTATGTATGTATGTATGTATGTATGTATGTATGTATGTATGTATGTATGTATGTATGTATGTATGTATGTATATATGTTCCTTTTTTCATGTCGAACAATAAATTACTAAATAAATAGGGATGGCTATTTGTTGAGGGCTGAGATAAATGCAGCCCTTCATATCCGGTGCGATGTTTAAAGTCGCCGTGAAGCTACGCATGATGGGTGACTCATATTCGACCAAAAGAAAATATATGCTCTTTGTTAGTGATGGCTCTTATCTTTACAGCCTGTAGATCCGCTTTGGCTGAACCATAAAAAATAATGAGATTACGACGACAGAAGGATACTGATATGGACGAAGTCTGAAAACAATTCATGTCTAGGACGCCGAAATGTATTGGCCGTGTTAATCGCTAGGCGAAATAGATTTATTATTTTATTTGATAGTCCTGCCAATTTAAAGTCTCTTTCGCTATTTGAGAGCTTTGTTCAAAACCTAAGGTTTTTGTTGTCCTATTCTTACGGGTAGATAGTTTCTCGACAGACCTTGTTGGGCAATGATATCGTCATTCTAGGTTGGCAAATTCAAGCAGAAATTTATAAAATAAAAACTGGTCTGTTTCTCATTAAAGGAGATTCGATGAATGTGCCATGCCTGATGGCCAAGTACGTAGAACGCCGCTGACTCTATGTAAAACCTGTACAAGGAAATTTCCCTTCTCGTAAGAGAGAGAATATCTATGCTCTTGTCAGCTGGCTTGGAATGGATCTATCTAGTCAACTCAAACTCTTATTTAAGCACCTCAATGCCTACCGCAAGAACACAACAGTTTTGCCTTGCCCAGGGGAAGTCTTTGGTAGCGAGGGGAAACGATGAGTTTCGAAAATCTTTTCCCCAGCGTTGTCCCACTGAAGACCAACATTAAGCTGTCCCTTCTCTCTGTCGCCCTAAACGCAGTCCGCCGTCGCGACGGCACGTTAAACCGTTCTTTGGCTTCTCTCGTCGAGTTCAATACGGCGCCCAACCCAAGCCCCGTGAAAGGTGTCCGCACTGATGACTTTATCGTCGACCCTGCTCGGCAGCTATGGTTCCGCCTATTCCTTCCTGACGCACCTGCTCCAGCGCCGTTGACTGTAATGGTCTTCTTCCATGGCGGGGGGTTTGCGTTCCTTTCCCCGGCCAAACAAGAATATGACCTGGTGTGCCGTCGATTCTGCAGTGAGCTCGGCGTCGCCATCATTTCCGTGAACTATCGCTTGGCTCCAGAGCATCGGTACCCCGCACCATACGAGGACGGAGTCGACGTTCTACGCTTCCTTGAGTCCACCAAGGGCCATCCATCGGAGTCGATGACGTCACCATCGGAGGCCAACGGAACAAGCTAGTGGCGAGCAACGTCCTTGGTTAATTCTTTTTAGGATTAACAGTTGACTTATAATTCAACTAAGAAGCCTGGAGAAAAATTGTTATTCTTAATACCCGATTGCCTGTAAATAAATAATTTAATTTACTTTTTCCGACGCAAAATGGTGAATTTCCTTGTCATATTTCTCCATTTCATCTTACTTCATTGGTCTATGTTCGTGGGCCAATAGAAAACATTAATGGGTGTAGATGCTGAAGGTTTATCTACTTTGCTGCCATACTCCGAACACCTCCCTTAACGATTGGAAACAATATAATTGGTGTTTGTCAATGAAAGATACAATAGAATACTGCATAATTATCATAGAAATACCGCTTGAACATTAATTGTAAATGCTTCCATAGGGAGGAAAAGGGAAATAGAGATAGAACACAGAGAGAGAGGAGACTGACAGACAGGGAAGACGTGCAGGTTGCAGAAACCGATAAAATTCATTGTTTAACAGACTTCGAGCAAGTAATTTATTGTCCAATTAATTGACATCTATGTATCTTTGAAGGAAGTACGTGTGCCGTCGTATATCAAAAAAATGGAATTTTAACAGGTACTGACAGAGGTAGATTACCGTAGTTTTGGAAGACATCCAAACATTAATACCATAACATTCAACATACAATTTGGCTCGGTGTTTACATGATGGAATGAGGGCTAGATTTCAATTTCCCTCATCTTTTGGGTTCGGTTTCCTACATCCTGTATGTGATTAATCTGGCGTTATTATCGAGGTGAGCAGCTTAGTGCGCTTATCGTAGGTCCAAAAATTGAGGGAGACCAAATTGGATTGAAGTTGGCCTGAATGAAAACGATACTACGACGGAAGGAGAGCAACACGACCATTGGAAGACGTATCCCAATTAAATATTAAAAAGATCCACTGGCACTGGATTTGAATTCCACGTGAAACAATTGAGTTTATTTCATCATCCGGACACCTGGCCAGCATATCTGTCCTCTATGTAATATTCAATTTTCATTTATTAGGATTGGGACACACCTTTTTTCCTACAGCCTTACTAATGTGTTCTTATGTAACACGGTATCTATTTGCATTAATTTAACTTAAAATAAATATTTTAATGGTATTTACGTAGTCTTCAAAAGTGAGTTATAATTATACGAAGACACGCAGTCTATCTCTCTCTCTCAATGTTGTAGATAGAGAGAGAGGATGGGTGGAGAGAGATAGAGATACAGGGAGACAGAGAGCGAGATAAGAGAGAGAGAGAACTGGCAGGTTGAAGAAGCGGACAACCATCGTTGATTACTTGCTTCGGGTTACTCATTCATTATCTAATTAATTGAGATATATATATATATTTAAATGATGTCTGCGTTACGTGTTCTATATCAAAATCAAGAACTGGGACAAGTCCTGAAAGTGGTAGATCAATGCAGTTTTGGAAGCCGAAGAAACTTTCGGACAGGTACATTGAAATAGTCTTTTGATCGGTGGTCGTAAGAGGGAAGGAAGGCTATATTTGGACGTGGTCGTCATGGGAAGGTTGGGTTTGTTAAAGACAAACCAAGTCTGAAAATGGCTTCGGACTCAGACCCTATCTGATTCAAAACGAAGGCTTAGGACTCAGAGAATATCTGAGTCAACTTAAGAAAGAAAAACAAACCAATAGAAAATAACTTAATACCAAACCAACTAAAATAAGACACGTACCTAGTACCCACTTTAGGAAAAAGAAAATAAGAAACTAGAATGAATAAACCAATCAGGATTTACGTAATAGATCATCAAATAAGAAACGATCACATATCCCACGTAATGAAATAAAAAAAGAAATAAACTTGAACTTAGAATTAGATGTTGTAAGGGCTAGCTTCCTGTTACGTCCTCAACAGTATCCAAACGTACATCTTCCAGTTATGGCCTCAACGGTCTCCGAACTGACGAACAAGCAATTATTGTTACAGCCTCACTGCTCTATAAATAACTCAAAATATACATGGTTTGATTCATGGAATACGATTGATTTTCTCACATGTTTTCCACTCTCTCCATCCTTCTTTCTATCCATCTTGTTGTTCTTTCACAGGGTTCATTCATCCTATATGACATCTGTTTCTTTCCATTGCATATCGCGGGCCAGTTTATATTAAGACCGAGAACCTCTTATCAAGATATTGATATTAGAAACCAACATATTTCAATAATCGAAAGTCAAATAGTATTATAGTAAATTATAATAATCATAGTTAAGCGACATTAGGGCTTTTCTTAAGAGAGATTGAATGATTATTCAGAAGTTAGTTCCAGAATTGTTAAAGAGTGCGAGAATATATTGGGTAGGCCATAATGAGAGATGGAAGTCAAATGACAATCGGATAGGTATGGAAGTCATAGAATAGAAATGAAACAAAGCAATAATCATGATGCAGTACGGATCTACCCCACGATGGTCATAAACGAAATGGAGAAACTGATAGAAGTTTCCTTACGACTCTAACGCAAGTACCATGATTCGAGGACAGTGCAAAAAACTACACATTAATAAAGAAAAGGAATAGAATATCAGTAGATGGAGAAAAGAGTGACATATTACTGAGAACTGGTAAGGATGGAACATTACGCAGCATGCTATAGATTATAGACGAAGAGGTTTCTGGGACTGGCGGCCAGTACTACAATGGAAGTTGTATCATTATATTGCTGAGTATTGGACTTTCACTTGTAAGTTAATATGCTCCTTATAGGGTCGTATTCCTTGTGGCATCTACAGAGAACATGCCAGGATATCCGGTGGCGTGGGATACACTTCACTAGTATCTGCCAGGAGATACAAAAAATAAACCATAGAGTGGCTTTACTCACCAAATAAGGGTTACATTCTCACATCTGCTATTTAATTACATCATGAAACGACCTTCATCAAGAATCATGAGGTAGCTAATACATTGAGTGCCCTATAATCCCATCTATTATGACACAATACACCCTTCTTTGTAACACCAATCACAAGTAGCAGATTGTGCGGAGAATTGGAGGTGGGAGATCGCCATGTCCCGCATAGGCACTTTAGCAGACTGTTAGGATAACATGAGCTACCTGATAAGAAACAAGGACTCCCCATGATATCCGCGAGGTCTCACAATTGTATCTCTTTTGTGTTTTTGATGCAGGAGAGTGGGGTCTATGTGTGATCGGGTTATGAACGCTTTCTCCATGCATATAAACTATTGCAAACACTAAATCTTTACACATATAAAACCACCAGGTAACATCCAAGGCATTACCGGCTGTGTCTATGAGCAAGATTAGATCCATTGTACCTAACACTGTGTTGTTTGCCACAGAAAAAGAGGCCATCATAGGATGCATTGTACCTGAGCATAGCCTAATGCATCTATACCCAATACAGTAGTTGAGCACCTTACTCTGTTCACTCATTTCTAGTCGGACACATCAATTTGTGTCCCAATTTTGTGCCTTGCAATGGTTTGATTAGGGATTCTCGCTCTAAATATAAAGTTCCCCGTGATATGCAATGGAAAGAAACAGATGTCATATAGGATGAATGAACCCTGTAAAAAAAAAGATGGATAGAAAGAATGATAGAAAGAGAGGAAAAAAAGAGAGAAAATCAATCTTATTCCATTAATCAAACCATATACATTTTGAGTTATTTATTGAGGAGTGAGGCCGTGACAAGAAGTGCCTGTTTGTCAGTTCAGAGACCATTAAAGCCGTGACAAGAAGCTAGCGATTACAATGTCCATTTCTAAGTTTGAGTTTATTTCTGTTTTTTATTTCATTAAGTGGGGTATGTGTTTGTTTCTTATCTGTTTGTCTATTAAGTGAATCCTTCCTGGTTTATTCATTCTCATTTCTTGTTTGTCAGTTCGGAGATTATTGAGGCCGTAACAGGAAACTAGTTGTTACAACAACTATTTCTAAGTTTGAGATTATTTCTGTTTTTATTCCATTAAGTGGGGCATGTGTTCCGTTCTTATTTGTTGATGTATTAATTGAATCCTGATTGGTATATTCATTCTCATTTCTTGTTTGTCAGTTTGGAGACTGTTGAGGTTGTAACAGGAAGCTAGCCGTCACAACTTCTATTTCTAAGTTTGAGTTTATTTATGTTTTTATTTCATTAAGTGGGTATGTGTTTGTTTCTTCTTTTTAAATATATTAAGTGAGTACTGAGTGGTTTATTCACACTCGTTTCTTGTTTGTCAGTTTGGAGACCGTTAAGGCCATAAGTGGAAGATAGCCGTTACAACATCTATTTCTAAGTTTGAGTTTATTTCTGTTTTTATTTCACTAAGTGGGGTATTTGTTCGTTTCTTTTTTTTATCTTTTACGTGAATCCTGATTGGTTTATTCATTCATGTTCGTATTTTATTTTGCCTGATGTGAAATACGTATCTTATGTTAGTTGGTTTGGTATTAAGTGATTTTCTATTTGTCGGTTTTTCTTTCTTAAGTTGACTCAGATTTTCTCTGAGCCCTAAGCCTTCATTTTTGCTCAGTTAGGCTCTGAGTCTGAAGCCATTTTCAGTTTAAAATGTTACATAGAGTTGGCTTTTCTTCAACAAACCCAATCATCCCCAGACAATCACGTCCAAATATAGCCCTCCTTCCCTCTTACGATCACCGATCAAAAGACTCTTTTCAATGTACCTGTCTGAAAATTTCTTTGGCTACCGAAATTGCATTTATCTACCCCTTTCAGGACTAGAGCTGGACGATGAAAACGTGTGACTTTTTTAAACGGACGGAACGAGACTGGATGAACTTTTGTTCCATTATCCGTCCATTGAAGTTTATTTCGTTCGTTTCGTCATTCGTCATGAATTTGTCATCGTTATAAGGCCATCATTCGTCTGTTCCATCACTAGTCAATTGAAAAAAAAGAATGGACGGACGTTCAGATGACAGAATGTTTGTTTTTTACTCCCCTTTTCCAATTTACAATTCTGAACTTCTAACTCCCTTTCTCACCTTTCTTCCTCTGAAGGAGATGTTTCTCCTCCATGCGGAGCAACAACGACCAGCAAAACATTCGCCCCACGACTCGGTGGTGTCGTTGGCACTGCCATATGCACGCCACAAGGCATGCGCAGTGCCCCAAATCCATCCTAGAAGGTCTACCATAGTGGGTGACTCGACAGGGTAACCGTTCAGTGTTGTTTTTATTTCACGATTCAATACTTGTGAGTTTTTTTGTGTCGTTCCCTTGTATGCTCTTGTGCCTTTAATAGCCAGAGCTTTCTAAGTGTTTTTGTACCCCATTTTTCCTTAGGAGAGTTAAGAGTATTGTGTTGTTTCTCATCTCCTCCCTCTAGAGTGTTGTGAGTGTGATTATAGGAGTCATTGGCTAATCCCTTGAACATACTCTCGTCCACTGAGCGGAGATTTTATTCCCAACAAGTGGTATCGGAGTGTGGAGATCCTGCTGTTCGTGCTCCATCAAAGAGGATAGACTCTTCAAAAGTGCAAGATGAGGCTCCATCAATGGCTATGCAAGATGAAGGGGCGAAGATTGGTCTTCCAATGGCCACCTTGATGCTGAATGACCAGAACAACTGTCATTGGGCAATGAATATGGAGGTACATCTCAATTCGCATGGCCTTTTGGGCGTGGTTAAAGGGACTGAAGAAAATAGAAGAAAGGACAGACAAGCACTCTCCGTGATTCTAAGTTATGTCCCATAGTCTCAAGGGAGATATATTGACAACAAGAAAAAGTGCAAAGGAGAATTGGACACTCTTCGAGTGCTCCATGTGGGCGTGCATCGTGTGGTGGAGTAAAAAATTCAAGCTTTGAGGGGAGAGTTCGAGATACTCTCCATGAAGAAGGGTGAGAAAGTAAGTGACTTTGCTTCACCGTTTGCAGGCATTATCACCGAGCTTCGAGATTTGAGCAAAGTTTTTCAAGATAGAGATTTGGGCAAATGATTGGAAGGGCCGAATTAATCAATGATAGGCTCATTATGGCATTGCACATAACGATGCCATAGTGAGTGAAACATGTACGTGTGGCCCGGCGAGCGAGAATTTCTTTTTTTTTATTCTTTTTTCGTAAAGGTACGTTGTTTTTCATAAAAGGATGCATCGTACACGCAGTGGGTAGCCACATGCAATGATCGCACGCGGCAACTGACACACGTGTGCTTTTAAAATAAAAAAGGCACGCGACATCGATTCGCCGAGCGCATTCAATGGACGCAGCTACCAATGACGAGCTTTAATAAAAATGCCGTATTTAATATATGCCCGCAATCGATTTTCTGCGTGCATTAAATGTACGCAGAAATCGATTATGTGTCATAAATGCTCACGCAAAGCTATTTGTTTTTTTTTAAATACAAGCTCACGTGGCGCTTTTCTAGCCAATTAAACACAACAATCATTCTCCAATGATTGTGCACTGAGGATGCGCACAACGACGTGTTAGAATGCATTCCAAGAAGGGGGAAAATGAGAAAATAATGCGCCAACCAACCAGAAAATGCCATTTTCAACGGTTGGATCCTACGGCGAATCTATATCTTGAGAGAGATAAATTTAATCCAACGGCTATGATTAATCCTCAGTAAAACGACCATGTCTTGAGATCTAGCTGTTTGATTGAGCTGAAATTTTGAGGGCATGTTTGTCTTTTTCCCCTCTACAATCCAGGCGGTTGGATCTTTAAATAGAGGTCTGGAAGAAGGCAAAATTCACTTTTTGAAACTCTCCACAAGGATTTCGCCAAGAGTTGCTTTGGAAGTCGACAAATCTTGATTCTGCATTCAATGCTGTAAGTTTTTGATTTGTATTTTGAACTTCTTCTTGAGAGATTCTAAAACGCCTTGGCATGAGGGAAATGTACATGCCCTAGAAGTTGTTTTGATTGAAATTAGCATTTCAAATTGATTCTAATTTAAGATTTGATTTTTATTCTTTAGTTTTAAATAGATTTGGAAAAATTCTGCATTTTTTAATTTTAAAATTAGGGTCGGATTTCACCTTTCCCCAAATTCTTCAATTTCTCTCTCTAGGTTAATCCGTCTATATTTTCTCTCTCTATAATTCAAAATTCATTGTTTGGAAATTTAATTTTATATATAAAAAAATAAAATATGGAATGTCATCAAAAAATTTGTCCATCCTGAACTCCAATTTAAACCCCTTTCTAGATTATTAAATTCCCAATTTTAATTCATAAAATTATCTTACAATTTCCTAATAATTATGAAATTAATTATTCGAATTAATCTGATCTTATAATTAAATATATCCTATCTTGAGCTTTATGATCGAAAATATTTAAAATCAAAATTAAGTTTTTACTTAATTTTAACTAATTAAAAACATTATTAAGTATAATTGAGGTTTATTAGTTGCAAAATTAATTTATTCTTGAATTAATTTATTACAAATTGGATAAAATTCTTGCCTGTTGCCTCCCTGCGGTTCGACCCGTTGCTTGCTCTATACATTGTATTTAGTGATTAAGGGTATTTATAAATTTTATTGCATAAGTCTAAAAGCGCAATCAACGACGTATTTACAGATCATTTTTAGGCTTATCAGTATGATGCTCTAATCTTGCAACTTGAGCAAATCTGTGATTTGAAGAACAAGAAGACAGCTAAAGCTATTGGGCATCTCAAGGTGCGTGAGATGCGTGTTCTTGAGAGGATTGCAAGGGAAGAAGAGCAAGCTCTCCTCTCTAAGGCATTCAATCAAGCGAATAGGGGACAAAGTATGTCTTCTTCACGTGGGAGAGGAAAAGGAAATGGGAGCAAAGGGATAGGTCGTGGGAAGACTACTACAAGAGACAATGAAGATGGAGAAAGGAACCCTTTTGACAAAACAAAAGACAAAATGTATAAGAGATCTAGAGAAGAGATAGAGATAGAGATAAAGACAGAGATAGAGATATAGATAGATAATGTGCCTAGGAATTGATAGAGGAAG
Source organism: Wolffia australiana (assembly GCF_029677425.1). Taxonomy (NCBI): domain Eukaryota; kingdom Viridiplantae; phylum Streptophyta; class Magnoliopsida; order Alismatales; family Araceae; genus Wolffia; species Wolffia australiana. Next base: position 13,113,934 of record NC_135841.1, on the reverse strand, counting down.
ATAATTCACGTCTGATGAGTTCTCAAATTGGTGTGAAGAAAGTGAAATTCTCAAGAAATTTACAGCCCCGTATACTCATCAATAAAATGAAGTGTTGGAGATGAAGAATAGGAGCCTTATGGGTCTTGTGAGGAGCATACTCAATGAGAAGAGCTTGCCTATGGAATACTGGGGTGAGGCTGTTTACACTTATGTGCGTGTTAAACAGGTCCTCTATAGAGAGCTTGCAAGGGGAGACGTTGATGGAGGACCATCCGCCAGCTAAAGCACGCAACCGGCTCGTGGCGTCTCGCAAGCAACGCCGTGAAGCTCGAGCCAACGAGAAGGACTCGTCCTTCAAGTACACTGCTTGAGGACCATCTCTTGTTCTTTCTTTCTTTCTTTTCCCTTTTTTGTAATTTCGCACGTTTTTCCGTCTTCATGTTTGCGGGCCTCGTGTTTGGTCCGTTTCCCGTTTCAGAAGAACCTCTGAACCTTGTGGCTTAATTGTGGGGTTTGCTTCCCCTAACCAAGCCCAAACCTTTAGGGTCGTCCACTCTCCCCCCCTATAAAAGGAGAAAGGATGCCCTGAGAGAAGGGAGGAGGTTTCTTTTTTTTCAATGAGAATGTTGATGTTCAGAAGAATGTCGTGAGGTTTTTGCCTGCAGATCGTGAGGGAGCAAAGCCCCCGTCCCTCGTCGTTCTGAAGAGAAGAAGAAGATCCAGAGTCGCCGCCCCAGTCGTGAACGTAGAGGAGCCCATCGCCACCGTCCTGAGCAGAAGAGGAGCACCGTGCGACCCCTGCGTGCAGGACGTGACGGGGGGGGGAGCCTCCTCCGCTCATCATCATAAGAAGGAGGACGCCTGGAGTAACCCGCCCTCGGAACAAGAAGGAGGGAGATCCCCTCCCGCCGACCTGAGAAGAACAAGAGCGCCCTCCGTTTCCCACCTACAGGACGAGGCTAGCGAAGCCCCTTTCTTTTCTTGCCGTCCTGAACAGGGTGGGAGACGCCTGGAGACTCTTTCCCCCCCCTTCCCCCTGGCGCCCTGCCTGTTGGCCGTCCAGAAGAGAAGCTCGCTGCTCATCCTGAGAACGGAGACGAGCATCTCTGCCTGCCGGTCAGCAAGCCTGCTCGCAGCTACCGCGACCCACGTCGCCCGGTCCTCCTCCTCTGCGCGCGCAGTATTGGCTCACGGTACCCGCCCGCTCACAGCGGCCGCGTTCCCACAGCCGCCGCTGACGGGCGTCGTCTGCGGATCCTCGCCGGCACCGACTTCTGCGCGAGCTGCAACTGCTACGTGCGGCCGAGAGGCCCGCCCATCGGCACCGCCACGGCGCCCCGCCTTCCCCAGCCGACGCCCTCCGCCCGGATACTGTCCGTGCTTCCTACCGCGCCGGCCGACCTGCTCTCGTCCCTCGCTCGTCATCGACACGGTCCGACGCCATTACTTACCTTCAGCTTCTGGTCCACCGCGATCTTCCGGGCTACGGTCCCGCAGGTAACTCTCGCCCCTTTGAGTATTATTACCCCTTTCAATATTTGATCGTGTGCTCCTCTGCCGATGTGGGTTGGGGGAGAGTTTTTTCCTTTTCTATCCGCTCGTGTCGTTCGATCCGGGGGAATTACGACCAGATCAGGGGGAGACCCGCACGTCGGTGTTATCATGATCTATCGGGTTAACGGGAGTCCGACTGTACGAGGCTGTCCGGGTCCATCGTCCATTTGGTTGCGGGTTCGTTCTTCTCGTTTTTATACTCTTGCATCATCTTAATAATTCGAACTTTGTCACGCTTGGATTGAGCCCTATCCGTGTGTTGCAATGCGCGCCGTCGATCCCGGCCGTCCGTGTTGCATCAGACGCCCTATTTCAAGTGGAGTGGAAGAAAGCCCAAAATTGACCATCTGAGGGTATTCGGCTCAATTGTGCATATGAAGTCCAATAAACAACTAAGCAAGCTTGAAGATATGAGCAAGGAAACAATCTTTGTGGGGTATAAGAGAGGTACTAAAGCTTATCGGTGCCTTTATCTTACCACCAAGAAAGCTCACTTGAGGTGCGATGTGATCTTTGAAGAAGGGCTGTCATGGGAGTTTGAGAAACTCCAAACCAGCAATGGTGTTTCCAATAACAATCTTGTAACCTAAGGTTTAAGTGGTGCACTTGAACAAGAACATGTTTAAAATCAAAGAGGAGAAAAGCTTGAACAAGAAGGTGCTCAAATTGATGGGAGTGAAGATAGTGGACATATTTTATCAACCTCAGATGAAGTGAGGAGGTATAGATCGGTGGAATCAATCTACAAAGTTACTGATCCAGATGGATAAATGGGGTGTCTTCTCTTTTTTCAGAAGTCCTCTTCATATGCTGAAGCATCTGATGATCAAGCTTGGAGAGAACCCATGGAGGAGGAGATTGCTTCTATTGAGAAGAATAACACTTGGAGTTTGGTGAAGGCTCCAAATAATTGCAAGCCCACAGGTGTGAACTGGCTTTATAAGCTTAAGAAGAATCGTGTGGTGAAGTTGTGAAGCACAAAGAAAGGTTGGTGGTGAAGGATTACAGCCAAAGATACGAAATTGAATATGATGAGGTATTCTCTCCCGTTGCTCGTTTTGAGTCAATTTGAATTCTGATTGCATTGGTAGCACAGATTAGTTGGAAACCACATTACCTTGATGTGAAGTCCGCCTTCTTGAATGGTGAGATTGAGGAGGAGATCTACGTGGACTGATAACATGCAAATTAATATACTTAATTACTGAATTATACATTCTATTTATGTGTTTTAATGGTCATATTTGCATGTTATCATGATAAAATACATTGAAATCAGTTAACATGTCGTTTTTCTATTATTTCATATTTTTTATCATTTTTTACATGGAATTTGACATTGTTTTAGTGAAGATATATTTTTACATGATTTTATTTGCTTGGTTTAAGGTCAGTAAATCATCTCCTGATTTTTCTGAAATTTTCCCATATTTTTTATGAATTTTTCTGAATTTTTATGACCATTATTTAGGCAAGAAATGATTTTTATTTAATTAAATAATATATTGATTATTTATTTTGCATTTTAAATGCATTTAAAATGAATATCCACGTCATTCGCCCGAAATTCGGGCGAATGAAGGGATATATTAATTAAATAAGAAAGTAGAGAAGAGAGGAGAGAGATAGGAAAAGTCAAATAGAGTGATTAAAAGAGAGAGAGAGAAAAGCGGAAGAGAGAGGAGAGAGAGTAGAGCGGCTAGAGAGGAGAGAGAAGAAAAGATATTTAATAGGAGGAGAGAGATTTGAAAAGTCAGAAAGTGCGGCCGACGCGGACAACGAGGGTTTACGTGTCCCGAAACACGGAAAGCGAGAAAATCAAGCCCAGCCAATAGGAAATTCCGATTTTTTAGAGAAAATGAAAGAGATCCAACGGCCCACATTTGATCTCACTAAAACTGCGATATCTTGAGATCTACAACTCCGATTGGGCTGAAACTTTGAGGGCAGGTTCGTCTTTTCCTCCTCTACAATCAGGACGGTCGGATCTTTAAATAGAGGTCAGAAAAAAAGGCGAAATTCACTTTTGGAGGCTCTCCCCAAGAAATTGGCCAGGAAGGACACAGGAGGCATTCTGGAAGTCGTCAGATCTGGATCTCTTTATCAAATTTGTAAGTTTCTGAATTGTATTTGATCATCTTCTAGAACGATTCGAAAACGCCTTGGCATGGGCGAAATGTACATGCCCTAGATTCATGTTTTGAATGCATCAGCACTTCTTTTTGATTTGGATTTGAGATCTGACTTTTGATAATTAATTCTTAATCATTTTATGACATTTCTGCTTCATTACATTTTTAATTTAGGGTCGAAATTGGGGCTTTCCCCAATTTCTTCACTTTCCCGAAAAATTTATAAATCAATTGATAAGCCGAAAAAATTTAATTCAATTGATTTATCAATTGATAAGCCGAAAAATCACGTAAAATTACGAGGTCGTTGCACTTTTTAGACTTATGCAATAAATTTATAATTCCCTTAATTACTAAATAAGAATATAGAGCAAGCAAGGGGTCGATCCGCAAGGAGGCAACAATTTAGAATTTTCAAACAATTTTTATGAATCAAGTCAAGTAATTTTGAATTTTGCAATATTTAATTCAATTAATATTAAATAATATTCTTAAAATAATCAAAATTAAGTAAAACTTAATTTTGATTTCGGTCAGATAATTCCAGATAAGAATATTATTATTATTTTAAGCTCATAAAAATATAAATTATCAATTTCCCAATTTAATAAAATTTATTATAATTTTCAGAATTAAAATTGGGAAATTAATAATCAAGAAAGTGATTTTTGAATTGGAGTTCAAAATGGATGAATTTTCGATTCAAATTTTATTTTTGGGTTTTTTATATATTAAATTAAATTCCTAAACAATAAAAACCAAAATCTAGAGAGAGAAACAAATCAAATTAACCTAGAGAGAGAAAGTGAAGAAATTGGGGAAAGCCCCAATTTCGACCCTAAATTAAAAATGTAATGAAGCAGAAATGTCATAAAATGATTAAGAATTAATTATCAAAAGTCAGATCTCAAATCCAAATCAAAAAGAAGTGCTGATGCATTCAAAACATGAATCTAGGGCATGTACATTTCGCCCATGCCAAGGCGTTTTCGAATCGTTCTAGAAGATGATCAAATACAATTCAGAAACTTACAAATTTGATAAAGAGATCCAGATCTGACGACTTCCAGAATGCCTCCTGTGTCCTTCCTGGCCAATTTCTTGGGGAGAGCCTCCAAAAGTGAATTTCGCCTTTTTTTCTGACCTCTATTTAAAGATCCGACCGTCCTGATTGTAGAGGAGGAAAAGACGAACCTGCCCTCAAAGTTTCAGCCCAATCGGAGTTGTAGATCTCAAGATATCGCAGTTTTAGTGAGATCAAATGTGGGCCGTTGGATCTCTTTCATTTTCTCTAAAAAATCGGAATTTCCTATTGGCTGGGCTTGATTTTCTCGCTTTCCGTGTTTCGGGACACGTAAACCCTCGTTGTCCGCGTCGGCCGCACTTTCTGACTTTTCAAATCTCTCTCCTCCTATTAAATATCTTTTCTTCTCTCTCCTCTCTAGCCGCTCTACTCTCTCTCCTCTCTCTTCCGCTTTTCTCTCTCTCTTTAATCACTCTATTTGACTTTTCCTATCTCTCTCTCTCTTCACTACTTTCTTATTTAATTAATATATCCCTTCATTCGCCCGAATTTCGGGCGAATGACGTGGATATTCATTTTAAATGCATTTAAAATGCAAAATAAATAATCAATATATTATTTAATTAAATAAAAATCATTTCTTGCCTAAATAATGGTCATAAAAATTCAGAAAAATTCATAAAAAATATGGGAAAATTTCAGAAAAATCAGGAGATGATTTACTGACCTTAAACCAAGCAAATAAAATCATGTAAAAATATATCTTCACTAAAACAATGTCAAATTCCATGTAAAAAATGATAAAAAATATGAAATAATAGAAAAACGACATGTTAACTGATTTCAATGTATTTTATCATGATAACATGCAAATATGACCATTAAAACACATAAATAGAATGTATAATTCAGTAATTAAGTATATTAATTTGTATGTTATCATAGACCAGCCAGAAGGTTTTGTTAATGAGGGAAAAGAAGATTATGTGTTGAAGTTGAAGAAAGCCTTTTATGGACTCAAGCAGGCACCTAGAGCTTAGAATGCAAAGTTGAATGATACATTGAAGCAAATTGGATTCAACAAGAGAACGAATGATCAAGGAATGTATTTTATGCATTCTAATCACTGTGGGTTGTTTGCAGGTGTTTGTATTGATGTCGTAATCATGAGAGGAGGTAATCAAAAGAAAATTGAAGAGTTTAAGGAGGAGATGATGAGCACATTCTAGATGACCAATATCGAGCTGTTTAGTTCTTACTTGGGCATTCAAGTGATTCATGGTACAAGTGATACTATTTTGAATCAAAGCCTTTATGCAGACCATATTCTTGAGAATTTTTGTATGGTTGGGTGCAATCCAACCAAGACTCCTCTAGAGTCATTTCTCAAGTTGACAATAGAAGGAGAAGGTGCCAAGGTTGATGCTACTATTTATCGAGGGTTGATCGGGAGTCTAAGATACTTGCTACAAGCCCGACCTGATCTAACCTATTCGGTGAGTATTTTGAGCATATATATATCAACATCCACATCTCAACATTGGGATGCACCCAAGAGAGTACTAAGGTACTTAAGCGATATCGCTTATCTTGGTCTGGTGTACAAGAAAGGGAAGAAGGATTTTAATATCGCGAGCTATAGTGATAGTGATTTTGCTGGAGACCTAAAGGTAGAAGGAGTACGTCAGGAGAGATGTTCTTTCTTGGGGGTCTATTTATCAGATGGAATTCTTTAAAGCAGAGTACAGTGGCTCTATCATCATGTGAAGTTGAGTATATGCCTCTAACTTTAGCAATGTGTCAATGGAAGTGGATTTCTGTGCAAGCCCATTAAAATCAGAGTGGAAAACCAATCAGCTATCATGTTATTCAAGAATTCACCTCACCATAAAAGAACAAAGCATATTGATACTCTCCATCATTGGATTAGAGACTGTGTTGAAAATGGAAACATGGAGGTGGACTATGTGAAGACGGAGGGGTAACTTGCTCACATATTTACCAAGGCATTGGGAAGAATCCAACTCCAAAACTTATGTGAGAAAATTGGGATGATTGAAGTATTGCATGGAGGAAGAAACAAGGAGGAGATTGAAGGATATGTTTCTCCTCCATGCGGGCCAACAACAACCAGCAAAACATTTGCCCCACGACTCGGTGGTATCATTGGCACTGCCATATGCACGCCACATGGCATGCGTAGTGCCCCAAATCCATCCTACGAGTTCTGCCGTAGTGGGTGACTCGATAGGGTAACCTTTAAGTGTTTTTTTTGTGTGTTGTTCCCTTGTATGCTATTGTGCCTATAATAGCCAGAGCTTTCTAAGTGTTTTTGTACCCCATTTTCCCTTACGAGAGTTAAGAGTAATATGTCGTTTCTCATCTCCTCCCTCTAGAGTGTTGTGAGTGTGATTAGAGGAGTTCTTGGCTAATCCCTTGAACATACTCGCATCCACTGAGGGGGGATTTTATTCCCAATATCATCTTCATCAGCTTACACCAGACAAACTTCCATCTTCCTTATCCATCTTGCAAGGAGTTGGCCTGAAGTGAAGGTTAGTAGTGCTGCACTCATCTATCCTCGTTTATCTTGTCTTTCTTCCATATCGCGCTACGCTCATCGATCCTCGAACTGAAGGTCAGTTTTCTTTTTCTTGTCTATGTTTGTGATTTTATATTTTATCTATTGCTAATGGTTAGTGTGGTCGTTCTAAACCTGCGGTTTTGTGTTTTTGATGATCCGATTGCATTTCATTTAACTATCAGATCGCATATTAACAGCATATGCGTCTCCTTTTGTCGCATAATTTCCTTTTCTATTTTTTTGTCACTTAGTTTACATTAAAATTTTAAACATACTTTCTCTCTCTTTATCTTAAATGCATCTAATGATCAGTATCATTGATAACCCAAAAATAGTGGTGAATTATACAAATTTTTTGAACCCCTTGTCATTGCTAATTTTGAGCTTATACAATAAATTTATAAAACCGTACTTAAGATGTGTAGTGATAAGTAAAGGGTATCGTCCAAGGGAAGCTAGTAAGTTAATTCAATTGACGATCTAATTGAATAATTTGACACTAATTAAAGTTTATTTGATCTTCAATGAAGATCAAATCACCCTAATTAAATGAGAAATTTAGAAAGGGAGGTAGGAGAGATGAGAGGAATAGAAGAATATGAGGCTCTAATTGGCTTCTTTGATCCAAAGAAAAGGGTCAAAGGTGTCAATTAGAGAGGTCGAGAGGATAAACTTTTAATTTGTTTTAGTTGGTTCTGTAGGCTTGATAATTCAAAAATAACTACTCTATTGGATAATAAAACGGGAAATTTAATCTCCTAGAAATTGAAGTTTTTTATAGTTTTGTTTTAATGTGCACTTGAAACAGCTATGTAGATCTCTCAATTTCTCCTCTCAATCCTAGTCAGGGCTTGTACATTCCGCTCAAGCCAAGCGATTTAGAAGCTCAGACCGGGATCAAGAAGAACGATTAAGAAATGCAACTAACAACATCCAAAATACACCAAAAGTTCAAATACAAAGAAAAAAAAATACCAAATAGGTTAATCCAAGCTTGAGCTCCTCTCAATCTTGCAGCTGTGATAGAGCACCATCAAGAATGACCCCTTCCTCTCAAAATTCGGCTTTTATACTAAGGTTACATGGTAAAAATTACCATTTTACCCCTATTTAGCAATTAATGTTTATCTATCAATGCAGTCTTGGTCTCAATAATCCAACAAAATGCACATAGAAAGATGGGATCACGACGAGCAAATCCATAAAAAATCATCTCAATCGGACTTCTGGATCAAAAGTTATGAATAAATGAATTTAAACCAATATTAGCCATTGGATTTAAATCCATTTATTTATAACTTTTTTTTAACCCGCACATTGAGGTGTCGTCCTCTGATTGGCCGTCAACCTTTCAACTTCTCCAGGTAGGTACGTTCTCGTTGCGCCATGTACCCCCCTGGTGAAAATAAAAACAAAGAAAAATTTCAATCGTCGCGATTTGTATGCTTTTTGATACGCACGTACGTGTGCGTTCGTTCTTCACTCTTTGCGTTCAGAATTCGCCACGTCACCGCCTGTGCATGCGTGTTGTACGCGCCATACGGGAGGTGAACTTACCGCCCAGCGGTGGTCCTCATCAAGCGCTGTCAGATTCTCATCTGACGGCCACGATGAGGCCACGTCGGTCGGTTGAAAACTTCCCTGCGCTTTTGTAAAAGGATCCTTCTTAAAAACTGGAATTGCCGTATGATGCCGCCCACACGTAATTGTGTATATGCCCTTTGTGCACTCTCTCTCTAGTTTTTTCCTAAAAACATTGAAACTAATATTAAATCATTTGCAATAAAACACTAGAAAATTTTAAATGACATCCTTACGCCTGCAACAATGACCGAGAGCTGTTTTTTACGGCATCATTGCAACAAAAATTTACGAAAGGCCCTTCAAAGTTTGAAAATAACCTTAATACTCATTTTTTTCCTTATAAATATTCTTAATAAAAACGTATTTCTTCCTCAAATACATCTCAGAAAAATCCAATAAAATCCTAAATAAATTATAGAAAATTCGATAAAATTCTAGAAAATTCAGTATTTCATCCCCATAATAATTGAGCTCAAAATTAAATTTGAAACCTGCCATTTTCATTTAAAAATAATTATTTCAAGCACAAATAAATCCCACAAATTCAAAAAATTAACAGAAAATTAGGAAAAATCAGGAATCACTTGGAAACATTAAACTTGTGTAAATATATGATAACAACCCCATTTTAAGATCTTTAAATGCATAAAATTTTGCTAATAGCATGAAATAAAGACCGAATTTAGGGCGTTATCAATCATCCATTTGAACAAGGGATTATCTTATATTTCAGTTCAATCTTTTTTAACTCAGTTTTCATCTGAATTTATAACAAAAATTTGCCTCCCATTTATGAACTGCAAAACCAGCAGATGTTTCAATTTTCTCCAAGGTTCGTCTCTCTTTCATAGAGATAGGAATGTTTCTCACATTTGAGTGGCCTTAGATCCCACTAGTACACCAAAAGTAGTTGTTCTCTTATTCTTGAACCTGATCTACTGCATGATATCTAGACTAAAGAACCAAGATAAGGAGCAGGCGCATGCTGAACAGGAAAAAGAAATGTGGGGTTGAAAACTTTGCGTAAAATGTCTTTAATGCACTGAACTACCACCTTGCTGAGTTGGTTGTGTAGATGAAACAGGCATCACCTCCATCTCTAGCGCCGTTGCGACACACCCCTTAGTCTCATACGAGCCCCACCCATGTGATTAATAAACGCATTGACCCATCGGTATCTCAACCTCAAACAAACTCCTCCTTTAATAATCAAACAAATTCCAAAGAACTTTCATTGCCCTCCAATCGTTGACAGAGAAATGGGTTGACCCAGCATCTCAAACAGTTAAAAAACTCGACATGTGAGAACTCATTGAAAATCCCCCATAAAATCAAACAATTCCACATGACTAGAATATTTATCCCATCCATCCTTCTCCACCTAATGGGTTCAGTCGAGCTCGCCCCCTTGTTCTTCTATCCATTGTTTCATTCCACCATGTCTCGACGTCATCCAACAATGCATCTCTCATCATTTGCAACTCAGCCAAGACCCCCAAATCTACAGAATGATGGGTTGAAGGGTGTTAATCAGTACCGTAGTGCTTACTCATGCAATACCTTAGATAAGGGAGAGAAATTTGTTCTGTTTCTCTAGATTCAAGTTGATGCATCTACTTTATTGTTTCTGGATTTCCCACCTGGTTTTTCTTTCTTCCTATGAGCATTCTATTCAACGTGTAATATTTTATCATTGAGAGAAGAGGATCCTCAGACATCCCAAATTGGCTCCTGTAATGGTTTTGGGTATGTCTTAGCAATAATACGAAAAATCTAACAGTTTAATTGATCTAGACAGCTGCTCAAACCTCATGGTTGACTTCCATTTAAATATACAAAGTGTTTCTATTGGTTTCGTTAATATAATAAACTTGTATAATCATAAGCTTGTGAATTCATTAGCAAGCCAAGAGAGCTAGAGAGCTCTCATCAAGGTGCCTTAGACTTTGCTGCTATTACTTAATCTGGCCGTTATGTTGGCTGCAAAGATGAACTCGATTTAAGACCATGGTTGGGTTTAATTATCTACAGGTTAGTAAAATATTGGGAACTCTATTTCAGTCACTTGAAAGAAGACCAATTTTTATTTCTTCTAAGTGATTTCTATCACAAGATGGAAACCTTCCGTTAGGTCACCCCAAGTGCTGGATATTAACCATCACATGAGTCCCTATTAGGATTAGAGTTTCTTCTAAGTGATTTCTATTACAAGATGGAAACCTTCAGTTAGGTCTCCCCAAGTGCTGGAAATTAACCATCACATGAGTCCCTATTAGGAATAGATTGGGGCCCACCATCATCCATTCATATCATGATTCATTATATCATGTTGCGTCATTTCATACAACCTGCAATCTGCATCTTATTTGTCTCATCGATCAATTGTTGGTACTTTTTTATAATAATCAGTTAGCCTTGAGTTCAAGTAATCGGTTAGTCTTGAGTTATTTTTATAAAACTGTTTGGTATTTTTTGTTATTTTTCAGAGAAAGTTTGCTATTTTCAAAGGAAAAAGTATATCCAGAGAAATTTAAGTGTAGTATGGAGTCTAGTGCAGGCAATGTGCCACCCTAGTCCCACGACGATGCGCCGACAATGGGAGTACAAAGTGAGAATAGGAACGGCCATCAGGCTTGGAGTAAAAATTCAACAAAGCCACCTAAAGAAACATTTTTTAAATGAAGGCAGAACCTGGCTCTGATACCACTGTTGGGTTCTAAGGGCCTTGACATGGATGAACAACACAAAACGATGCGCAGCGGAAGATTGTTTTTGCGAATCAAACGGCATCAACGAAAGCATTAAAACGATGTACCTTTGTACGAATCTCATTCGTGATTTCTTCGATCACGGAGCGAGACGAGTCGAGCTGCTCAAGTGTGCAGCCTCTAGATGTATCCACGCGGTCCTCGGCGCGTCGGATCTCCTCCTTCTCGTTGACGAGCCCCGTTCTTTCTCCGTCGGCTTCGTTACGTCGTCCCGATCACATCACGGATGGAGAGGGGGTGTGGGGAGAGTGGAGAAGAAGGGGAAAGGCCCCCGAACAATTCTGGCCTGGGTGAATTTCGTTCAGGGCCTTCCCCTATTTATACTAAGTGGGTATTTTTCATAAAACCCCCAAAACTTAAGTATATCTTCCAACGTCCAAAAGACCATTTGCGTGTGACCCTCTAGGCCCATGTATCAGTCTAGTTAACGACTCCAGTGGCCCAATAACCTTTATGGGCCTTCCAAATTAATTAACTATATCATCATATAGATTAATTAACGTCGGATCGATTTAACCCAATCAATAGGTCGAGACTCCGACACGTGGGATGCCAAGCTACACCTCGTGTCCTAGAAGATACAAAGGAGTGTGTATCGACTCACTCATGGAACCTGTTCATCATTAGTTACCGTGTATGTATAATTCCTCATCCACTTGACGCTCCTTGGACGACTTAGGGTATGGTCAACTGTCAAACCCTAATCGGTCATCCGAGTTAGTACTGATGCATTCTAAAATCATCGGAGAACTCTTCTCCGATATTTCACTGCCTTGGCCAAGGACTTCGTTGCATCGTCTTCCTTGAGCTGTCACCTCTTATACCGAGGGTGGACGATCCCATCTTGACCACTCAATCGCCTTCGTGTACTTCTTGATGCACCCGAACTAAGACCGTTTAGAATCCCATGATCAGAGACTCGTTGGCCATGGCCAAAGTGCAACCGCCCATCCACAAGACGTCTTTGGTGTCTCAGGTCTAAGGACCACTTACACAACCGTGACGTGAATCAACCTGATTGACAGTTCGGTATAATACTATTCAGGGATTCGTACAGATCAATTCAGTGAACTCTTTCCACTAAAGAGCACCCACTATCTATCCTTAGTGTCGCCACACTAATGGCTACGGGACCGGCCATACTCATCATATGAGTGAAGCTAGATAGTGGTATTCTATCCGGATACTTCGATGTCCTTCTCGCGTATCCTTTGAATAGGAATGTTTAGAATGCATGCTTAAAGACTAGTGATCTCCGCATTACGATCTCATCATAATTCACTAAGTCTGATCATGTATTCATGGCCTTCATTATACGCATCACACGTGCACTATAATGAATATGTTCTGTTAATGAATATGGAATGAGATGTGGAATGTGTGATTGGCTTACCGGCCACATATATTTCCATCAATCTCCCACTTGGACAAAAGCCAATCACTCCTAGTGAACAAACCATTTGTTTACAAGTGATACTCAAGATACACTGAGCTAATGGCTCCGTCTATGGATCTGATATAATGTCGGTCAATGGAACACTTCCATTATGTAATCTCCTACTAAAGATGATCTTCCTAATGAAGTGATGTGTCTTAATAAGTTCTCCAACTTCAGATGAGACCTAGACTATTTCACTTGTGCCTTAGCACCATTGGTGTCACACAACAATGGAATAGGGTTTATGATCGAATATAAATGGATGGTTAGTGATGAACATTTCAATCACTATTTCTTCTTGTGGTAACATCCACTCCAATGATGTACTCCACTCTCGTCGTCAAGTTTTAAGTTTACCTACTTGGAAACCTTCCAATAGGTTATACTTTCATACAATAAAACATAACTTCAAATGTAGACATTCTATCATTTGAATCTCATTGAAAACTCAGTTTTATGTAGCCCTTGAGTTTCAAATCATCTTCTCCATGAACACAATATTTATTTTTGTCTTCTCAAGACATAAAAAACACATATCATGTTGTTTTAGTGCTCATAACTATGAGAGCTCAGGCCACTTCAGGCATTGCATATAGAATGATGGGCATGATTAATCTCATTATCATGACACAATGAACCTCTCTTAAAGTTCCCCATCCCAAAAGTCCTTTTTGAGATGCCATGTATGTTTATGGATTTGGAGAGTAGTTACCTTATTGGCCTATCTTTATAGATCGGTATTCTCAATACATAGGTTACTTCTCCAAAATCTTTTTATGGAGAAGATATTTGACAGTCATTCTTTTCTAGAGTATAACATTCCTACATCATTCTCAATGAGTAGAATGTACTCTACACAAAGAAAATGATAATTATGATCCTATTTGTGCTCCCACTGGTCATCATGTATACTTGCATGGCTGGATCTTCATTCTCAATGAAGACATGAGATTTGATCACTCTATCAAACCTCATATTCTAACTTCAGAATGTCTGTTTCAATCCATAATTGGATTCTAGCAGATTGCACACTTGGATGTATAATTTTTAGGTTGTATCATATACACCGTCATCCATTTCTTGATTCGTAATCATAGTGTGCATCTATGGCGAGAACGATTCTGGTGGGATGTATCATGGCAGCTAGTGTGAACCCTTACTCCATGAATTTTTCCTTTGAACAATTTCAATCCTTCCATCACCACGTAATCTTTATCAAAATATTACTTACTCATAATGGGTACAATACCCTTTAGAGTGTCGACCAAGTTCACAACTTGGTTGAGATCTGTGGACCAAATTCCAGAATCCATATGTTCTTGCTCATTCCAAACGTTAGAATAGCCTCTTCATATGTTAGAGATCACCATCTCTCAGATAGAGTATTAACTCAAAATCACGATGTCCAACATTATGATCAAGTTATTTATCCACTTCTACCAAACATATGAACCTCTTCGGTTTACTTCTGAACAAATTTTGGACGAACTCCTCATCCAATGAGATTATGATATTTATGGATCAGGAATTCCTTACGATACTACTTTGGCTCACACTATCTTCTCGTAGAAGATGTGTCTTCCAACAAGACAATCCTTAGTCAACAAAACACTTTTGTTTCCTAGGATGGTAAAAGTATTTTCCAAAATTTGCAATTTGGATATCCATCCATATTTTATAGTCCTCAACTCCATCTTATCTGGGTCAAGTTTCATCTTATGGGATAGACTTCCATTCATAAAGTTGGGCTTCGTTTTTCTTTCCACGACTCTTGTGGAACAGAATTCACATATTAAATGGTTAACAAGTTCAGCATTCATGCAATTACAATGATTGCATGTACACATGGGTTCACTAGAAGTCTTAAGTTGCTTGTCATGGAATCCACTATGTCCAACACAATGTGAATCCATGTCTTAGATGAGCTATTCATCTCACACGTGGATGACTAACTTGACATAAGTAACATCTTCATGCATGAACTATGTGAACTCCATACTCAAGTACTATTCTCTTCGATCACATCGAAAAATATTATACTCTTTCTGGTGTGTAGAAACGTAGATCCCATGTATCAACTACAACAAATCATTGACATGTTCTCCACTTCATAAGTTAGGAGACATGGGTACTTTACCCAAAAGATACGATTAGCATCAAGCATATGATTCAAAATCAAATGTGCTAATTATGCATCCTATGCATTTTAGATTCTGCACCTTTTGACAATATTACATATGCTCATAAAGATGAGCTTCCTTCACATAGTTCTGGCTCTTGTTAGAAGTAACATCACTTTGAGATAACGGTAAGAATCATCCACTATGATTATTCCCTTTCTATTCTTCCTAAAGCAATCAAATGAATTGAACAACTATTGTTCTCAATAGTTCGGGAATATCTTAATCTATTTATAACAGGTGTGATGTTCTTATTCATTATAGGAACATGATTATCATTCAAAGACACCATATCTCCAAAGTGAAAATTGAAGTTCACTATCTAAATAGTGATCATCGTAACCTTTACGATACTTCGCAACCTCAAGTTTATATTTCATTTGTCTCAACTTTCTTCCACATGTTAAGTAATTAAAACATCCATATGCTTCAACTTGCTCTGAGCAATCTTAACAAGTTACTACGTATAGTTACTCTTCTAGTGACCTTTTCAGACCGTGGTATAAATATTTGTTGATGCTTATATCCTTGTGTGATTGGGACACCTTAACATGTTTTGTTCTTCTGTCCTTCTTAAGAACATGGAACACCTTCCAATTGGTCAAACCAAATAAGGTGTCTTAGGATGTTACCTTCTAAAGGTTCACCTTTGACATTCTTAAGCAAGTTAAGTTCGAGTCATGATGGAATTGAATGACGAGATCAACAATAAACTGAACGAAAAACCATTCTCCTAGTAGATATCAGTGTCTTGTCATTTCAATCATCTTCAGCATATCTTCATATGCAAAAGATCCCTTGACCATGCGATCCTTGAATTGACTCTTGGATTGCACACCCAAATAACTATCATATAGTCTTACATGGCCTTAGGTTCTTCGTTCATGCTACCTCAATAGCTAACAGCTCATTGAAGGTGCGTTAACATTGAACCATGTCATAGTGAACTTTTCTGATGGCGAGGACACCAACACTTCAGCACCGAACCCGTCACCTCGGTCAACCGAGTCAAGACGCCCGCTATGGACCACGGTCAACTGGAGTCAACCGAAGTCAACATGCCACAACCGTCGACAAGCACGTCTACACCCACGCACGTCCCTACGCGCGTCATGACACGATGCCAGAGGCAGATCCACAACTGCCCTTTGGCGTGACACGGTGCACATCTTTATTTTCTTGTCATTTTCTCTTTCCTCCAAGGCCTATATATAGGCCAATGTTTTCAAGAAACATAAGGCAGTCATTATTTCGAGAATTGAGTTTTGTTAACTCTTCTTGGAGGACTGCCCAGCCTCCGCTGTCCCTCTTAACCCTAGCCTTCGTCGCCGTCGCCGCTGCGGTTGCCGCCGTCGCCGCCGCCTCGCGACGTTGGCCTCCCGTATCCTCTCCATTCTCTCTCTTTCTCTCTCTCTTTTTTTCTCCCTCTCACCCTCTCTCTCTCGCCCAAGGTTGCCTAGGTAGCCCGCCAAGGGGCCACCCAGGCTGCCCGCGCCCCGCCTGCGCCCCGCCCGCGCGCCTTCGCCAGGGCTGCCCGAGGCCGCATTCTGGCTGCCCCTGTCCGGACGCCATCGGCGCTTCAAGCTGCGCGGGTGTTCGCCCACGCTTGACGTTGCACCCACGACAACCGCACTCAACCAAGGTCGTCGAACGGCCAGAACGTCCAGCCTCGTCCTCGTCTAATGGGCCGCTCAACGCCCGGATTCGCCCAGCTTCGTCACGATCAGAATTGCCCGCAACCTCTTCACGCACTACGGTGCCGAGGTACGCCTGAACTCTTTGGTGTCGAAGTGTTCCTCGTTCAGTGTTTTCCCGAGAAGTTTCCACCGCCGTCAGATTTAGATTTGGTTTCTGATGCTATCTCTTCTCTCCTCTTCTCGAGTATTCCCTTGCGACGTGAATTCGGGTATTGATTTCGGTGCCTAGGCATCGTCGCAGTGGGGGAAGACAGTACTCCCGCCCTTGAAAAGGATCGGAGCTGCACCACCAGATTTTCATCGGTTTTTAAATCCGAATTCGATCTTGAATTCTATGGACTGTTTTATCCCTACCTATAATCCGCCTATTACCCATACCTGTCGTCAACCCATCCATCCCCTCAGTCACCTTTTCCTTAGTTGTCCTACGTCATTTTCACTTGATCCTTTTACTCGTATCCCTTCACCGTCATCGACATTGCTTACAAGGATAAAAACTAACATTTTAGACTTGAAGAATCTCATCAAGTCCATGAGCACATCATAATTATCGACTTGTCAATGAGTTGCATCATACATGCAATCTAATGGGCTACTTGACGACGAGTGCTTATCGGAGATTAGGTCAATGAAGGACCTAGAAAGTTTTAGCAGTTGTTCTATTCATTAATAAAGGGCTCCCACTAAAATTTATCAATCCATACAACCCTCAAGTGTATGGAAACGGAGAAACCAACTATCTCCTAGTGGGGATCGGAATTTCAATACATGCAATACGACCTGGAGTATGCTCCACCAATCATAATACACATTTTTGACCACCCATCTCATGGGACTTGCAACTCTTTGCAATATCCAATCATATTTCGGTCCCCAATGCTCATGCGGCCTGGAGTATGCTCCACCAACCACTGAGTTTGGTCTAAGAAATACCGTCGTTACTTGTCGAAAATAGATTTGCGAGTAATCCTGGAGTATGCTCCACCAAACTACATGGTTCCTCTATCTCGACCTTGTGTCATACACTAGCACTTAGTTCCTCCTCCCGAAGAAGTAGGCCTGGAGTATGCTCCACCAACCTAGCTTAGAAGGGACTTGGATCCTAAGGCTATAACGACGGAGGACCACGCTCAAGTTCGTCACTTTCGCGTTACGGCTCAGAGTTTAATTTTGAGGGATTTTAGGTTTGGTCTCAGCTATCATGAGGAGCATAACGTGACACCTCATATCACATGTCTTCATCTAGCACATATGAATAATACATATGCGCCGGGTATGGTGTAAGGATGTGAATGTATCATGACTATCAATCATAGTCAAATTTCTTAGCTCAATATCTCTCTATATTGGCCAACCATGTCCTAGGGATCTATCTAGAGTTTCTAGGTTCTCATTCCATCGAACATTCCATAATATAATATTGCAAATAATAAATCAAATAAATAAATGCAATATTACAGCCAAATTTAATCACATTAAATTAAAGCAAAATTTAATCACATTAAATTAAAGCGATATTTAATCACATTAAATTAAAGCAATATTTAATCATATTAAATCATTGCTAATTTTAAACTCATGACATTCATGAAAACTAAATCAAGAAACAACCATTTAAACAATTTTAAAATGGCTATAGGAATTTTATTGAATTTAATAATTTAACTCTTAAATTATTTCATTCAAATATTCCAAATATAAATGTATTTCCAAAGTTAAGGAATTTTATTCACCTCAAATAAATAAAATTTTAATTAATATAGATGAATAAAATCAATTACATATTATTCCTGATTTTTCTGAATTTATTTGACATTAAATAATTTAACTTTTAAATTATTCAACTCAAATAAAGGGAAATCGACATTTCCAATTTATATTTTGATTTATTTGACATTAAAATTTAACATTTAAATTTTTATTGTGTCAAAGAATCAATAATATAATTTCATGGTTTTTCCAGAATTTTTTGGAATTTATTTCATGCCCAAAATAATTATTTCTAATTATTTTAGAATATATAAATATTCCGCTTTTTTAGGAAATCCATACAATCAAGTATATTCTCACTCCAAATAGAAGCATGTGACCTGGTGGTAATGGGCCTTGCCCACGGACCAACAGGTCGTGGGATCAAATTAAAATTGTTTTTGTTTCTCATAAGCTCGGGCCCCGCTGCCGCACGCCATGCGGGCGGCGCGCCCAATTGCTGCCTGCCACGCGGGCGGCGGGCCCAGTTGGCGCACGCCACGCGCGCGATCCGCTTAGCTGGCGCCCGCCACGCGGGCGGCTCGCTCAGCTGGCGCCTGCCACGCTGGCAGGCACGCCTATGTGGCGCCAGCCACGGGGGCAGCTCACCCAGCTGGCAGCCGCCACGCGGACAGGCACGCATACGTGGCGCCATCCACGCGGGCCTACGTTTGAACGTGGGACCCGCCAAAAGCGGATTGGGTTTGACCCGTCCTCGCCGGGTGGCGGCCTGCGCGGGCCCCACCATTAATGGATCGGGTCAAACCCGATCCAGGTAATGCGGCCGCCGCTAGGCCGCCGGACGGCCGCCGCTGGGCTACCGGACAGCCGCCACTGAATGGGTCTCATTCAAATTGAACGGGACCTCGTTCCGTCTAACAGTGGCCCTGTTCCGCTGAACGGGACCGTGTGCCGTCCAGCGGTGGCCCCGTTCCGCTGAACAACGGCCCCGTTCCGCCATGGGGATGCAACGAGTCCCGCTCAAGCTGAAGGGGAACCCGTTCCGCCCTGGACAGACCCCGTTCGGTCGCTGAACGGCGTCCGTCCAAGCTCTAGAGAGCTCAGAACGGAACGGGAGGCCAATCCGAACGGGATTTAACCAAAACAATGCTAAAACAACTTTTTGCACTCTGTTCTGGACGATTTTGATGCCGTTCTTCATCCAAATGAAGGCAGAACATGGCTCTGATACCACTGTTGGGTTCTAAGGGCCTTGACATGGATGAACAACACAAAACGATGTGCAGCGGAAGATTGTTTTTGCGAATCAAACGGCATCAACGAAAGCATTAAAACGATGTACCTTTGTACGAATCTCATTCGTGATTTCTTCGATCACGGAGCGAGACGAGTCGAGCTGCTCAAGTGTGCAGCCTCTAGATGTATCCACGCGGTCCTCGGCGCGTCGGATCTCCTCCTTCTCGTTGACGAGCCCCGTTCTTTCTCCGTCGGCTTCGTTACGTCGTCCCGATCACATCACGGATGGAGAGGGGTGTGGAGAGTGGAGAAGAAGGAAAGGCCCCAACAATTCTGGCCTGGGTGAATTTCGTTCAGGGCCTTCCCCTATTTATACTAAGTGGGTATTTTTCATAAAACCCCCAAAACTTAAGTATATCTTCCAACGTCCAAAAGACCATTTGCGTGTGACCCTCTAGGCCCATGTATCAGTCTAGTTAACGACTCCAGTGGCCCAATAACCTTTATGGGCCTTCCAAATTAATTAACTATATCATCATATAGATTAATTAACGTCGGATCGATTTAACCCAATCAATAGGTCGAGACTCCGACACGTGGGATGCCAAGCTACACCTCGTGTCCTAGAAGATACAAAGGAGTGTGTATCGACTCACTCATGGAACCTGTTCATCATTAGTTACCGTGTATGTATAATTCCTCATCCACTTGACGCTCCTTGGACGACTTAGGGTATGGTCAACTGTCAAACCCTAATCGGTCATCCGAGTTAGTACTGATGCATTCTAAAATCATCGGAGAACTCTTCTCCGATATTTCACTGCCTTGGCCAAGGAC
Source organism: Wolffia australiana (assembly GCF_029677425.1). Taxonomy (NCBI): domain Eukaryota; kingdom Viridiplantae; phylum Streptophyta; class Magnoliopsida; order Alismatales; family Araceae; genus Wolffia; species Wolffia australiana. The sequence continues at coordinate 13,093,208 of NC_135841.1, read as the reverse complement.
TTCGTTGCATCGTCTTCCTTGAGCTGTCACCTCTTATACCGAGGGTGGACGATCCCATCTTGACCACTCAATCGCCTTCGTGTACTTCTTGATGCACCCGAACTAAGACCGTTTAGAATCCCATGATCAGAGACTCGTTGGCCATGGCCAAAGTGCAACCGCCCATCCACAAGACGTCTTTGGTGTCTCAGGTCTAAGGACCACTTACACAACCGTGACGTGAATCAACCTGATTGACAGTTCGGTATAATACTATTCAGGGATTCGTACAGATCAATTCAGTGAACTCTTTCCACTAAAGAGCACCCACTATCTATCCTTAGTGTCGCCACACTAATGGCTACGGGACCGGCCATACTCATCATATGAGTGAAGCTAGATAGTGGTATTCTATCCGGATACTTCGATGTCCTTCTCGCGTATCCTTTGAATAGGAATGTTTAGAATGCATGCTTAAAGACTAGTGATCTCCGCATTACGATCTCATCATAATTCACTAAGTCTGATCATGTATTCATGGCCTTCATTATACGCATCACACGTACACTATAATGAATATGTTCTGTTAATGAATATGGAATGAGATGTGGAATGTGTGATTGGCTTACCGGCCACATATATTTCCATCAGTATCAACCCTGTAGTTAAAGGCTATTTACAACAGCCTAAAGTTGGGAGCACAAATGTTTTTTAACAACAATTACAATTGGTTCATTAAAATGCACATAATGAAATGAAAGGTATAGCAACTTCGCAATGTTCTGTTGTAGAAGTGTTTTCCAATTTGTCATCGACGAAGCAGTACTCCACTGCCATTACTCCGTAGGCGCAAAAGGAAGAAATTCTACTGTCTATTGTCTGTAGTGCATTGCCATGGTCATTTGCCGATAAAGAGCAATTCCAAGGAGCATGGCGATTCAGAGCACAATCAGACATAAAGATGTATGAACGATGGGCTATTAAGGAGGCCGGTAGGACAATGTATACCCAACTAAAAGCAGCTTTTGTGCATAGGTTCAATGACGACCACTGTGTGGCCCTACTATGGATGAGTGGACTACTTTCAAATGGCTATTACCTGTTAGGTGTAACCGGCCATTGGGTTGATGCAGAATGGGAGCTTCAAGAGCAGGTTCTTGGCCTACGTCATATTCGAGACAAGCACGATGGGGAGACAATGAGTGGACTCATCGCTGAGGTCATGGAAGATTTCATTCTTCAATCGAATGTGTGATAAACATTCAAATAGAAACTTGTCATTACGGAAATTTCTTTTAGCCTATGTACCCCAGTGTAGAGTAACATGCAGGTCTCTACTATCACCACTAATAACATTGCGAACAACACGACAATTATGCACTTTTTGGCAATACGATTGCATTCTACGAATTCAACATTTAGTAGTGATGGACATTTGCCATGTGACGCACATGTCTTGAACCTGATCATGCAAGGGGGTTTCAATAGCCTTTGTGTGACACTATAGGAAGTAGAGCTGTCTATTTTTTACGAAGACCGAGATCCAATCGGTACATCGTATGGATGTACTAAGACCTCCCTTGGGGAGGCAGTAGCCCCGAGTACATGAACTAGTAAAGGATATCTCTCGCTCCTCTCAAAGGAGCATAGACTACAACCGGATATGCAAGCATCTCGCAAAGCCAAATGTCAATAAGGTGATGCTAGACTACACAACAAGGTGGAACTCGACGTACACTATGCTGAGAGGTGCCATACATAAGTGAGACATTATTGATCACATGGAGCGTGTGCTCATTTTAACAAGCACGAAGAATTACAGTTTAGAAATCGACGAGTGGCTGATGTTGGAAGATTTTTGAAATAGATTATCAGCATTGCTCGAGGTAACAAACTTCACAAGTATTTAAAAGTTTGTCGTTGCAACGATGGTGCTTCTCGTGATCAAGACTCTATTGGATCACCTTAACGATGTCATGGACCGATTAGATATTGATGGTATTTTTTTCCTGATGGAAATGCTACCAAGCTCACAGAGAAAATCCATTTGTGATGCATGTGAGGCCATGAAGTTTAAGTTTGAAACTACGAGAGTATCATACACCACAATGAATGCATCACAACGTAAGCGCTTCTTTCTCCGTCAACAGAGATGGCTCTCACCGATCCTCAAACCCTTGAAAACTCCAATGCATACTTGTGATCTTGTCTCCATACTTCACTAAGTATTGATGAGCATCCCAATTGAACTGATGTGCACGTGGTTGGAGGGGGTCATCAGATTACTCCTGCAATTGCGAAGATGATAAAAGTGGCCAAAGCTAGCACTAAATCCAATTAAAAAGCAAGACCCAAGTAGGAGTTGGATGCCTACGTCAATGAGCCTCTTATTCCAAATGGTGAACGCCCTCTTAAATGGTGGATGGTGACCGGTGTGCGCTCTTATCTACATCTCACGAAGTTGGCCATGGAGTACCTCTCCATGCCGAAAACAAGTACACCATGAGAGAGAACTCTTTTTCGCTAGGTTGTCAGGTTGTCACGCCCCAAAGAGCGAGCCTAGATGTTGAGAGCATTATGCTGCTGTGTGTATTACACTATTGGATGTGCCCGACAACCAAACCCCGCGATGAGAACGATGTTTCTCCATCTTAAAGCATGAGCGAGGTTATTAGGTCTTGAATTAATTTTTAAATTTTATTTTAAATGTAACTCTACTTGCATTCGTTATTCCAGCATCCTTCCACGAGCAAGGTTTGAGTATCATCAGTATTCAAGAAGTTATATATGTCCTGCTCTATGGAGGTTTCACTCTGTTACGGTTTGAAAATGATTCCCTCTCTACCTTTCTATCTCTGAATTGATTGATAAAAAGCAAATCCACATCCATTCATGTGCTTGCATGCACTGACTTTACTTGTTGAAAGTTCTCCTTTCCAATCAGCTGTCTTCTCTCGCTCTCTTTAACTTTTGCCAAACTAAGTTTACTTTCAAATGCTCACTTCATTCTTGTAGGCAGTTTCTCCCCCACCCCGTACATGCTCATCTCTCTCATGGTGTGTTCATTTTTTTCCTATATTTCTTTTATGTTCCGCACCCAAATGGATGAGTTACCTATCTCTTATCTTAAATTGTATGTTCTCTTAGCTCTTATCGCTATAATTATTGATGTTGGATGGCCTCTAACAATCTCTTGAACCTGTCCTTTGATCTCACATACAGCATATTGTTCTTTACTATTGAGCTGTCTTGAAAGCTGCTAACTCATCCACGATTTAAATTAAATATATCGTTATGCCTCACACTTTAAATTTAAAATTTCATGATGGTAAACATATTAATGATGATGAAGGTGATGATACTGAAGGATGATGATGATGATGATAACAGTAACCATAAATGATTGACGAGACAACAAAGAAGATGAAAATGATGATGACAGGGGATGAGGAAGATCTTGTTTTTGGGGCAGTTTTCATCGGCGTGACTACGAAGAAGAAGAATATGACAATGATGAGGCTAGACTATGTAATAAATAACTACTCACTCTTTTACTATTATCAATATTTTCTGTTTCTTTGGTGTCCCCCATCTCTGTAATGGGAACAATGAATATTCAGCTGGGTCTATGCCTTTTTAGCCATTGACCATCTATCTCTCTAGGCTGTTAGCTGGTGAGTTATTCGTTCTTAAAATTCTGTCATGCGTACTGCAAGAGAAACTCATTGAATGCTATATAAACAATTTATTTATATTTTTGTCATCGATGAATGGAACAAAGTGTTACATAATAGCACAAGGAAGAATAAGTTGTTGCTAATCATATCAGATAACAAATAAAAAATGTCTTCGTATCCAAAAAGGATTATGATAATTGAATAGCAAAACATAAAACTAACCTATACCTGTCCAGTCATGATAGTATATTTCCTCCAGATATGGTTAAGTGTCAAATAAGAGTTAGTTTACACTTATGAAAAGTAAAAGATTAATTTGAATCCCCTTTAGTGTTATATCAATAAATTTGAGGATAAGAATAGGGGCAGTAAGTTAAGATAAAAGGTGATGAATTTGGTCTAAATGAATTATAATTTTTTAAACAAAATTAAAGCTGAAAAAATCTGTGATTGGTTTCCGAACTCTCAGTCAAATTTCTTTAAATATAGTAAACTCATGATCATGCATGAAAATGTGTATCATTGATGAATATAAATTAAACCAAGTAATAGGAAGTCAAATATGATTTAAATTCTTATAAGTTCAACTTTCACATATTCCTCCATGTGAAAAAGGTGAACTTTGATGACGATAATGGGCTAAATAAAAAAGTACGAGAGTATAACTTATGTGTCTTTCTAGTTAAAGTTCTGGACCGAACATATTATTATTGTGCTGAATGTGTATGTATCTTGCTTGTCAAATAATTTCTCAATTATTCAATGATTTCTGGATAAAAGAAATTTTATTTTCAGTTGAATGTTGAAGTGTCATGATTATCACCTGCCCCTTTTTGGGAATTATTCAAAGTATACTAATAAATTATGGTCTACTACGTATACAATGTTAAAGAATAAAATCTAATATTATGAAAATATCACGATTAATATTCCAACAATACTACGCAATTAAGATATTATACAAATATAACATTATGAATCCAACTATGGATTTTTAATTGAATGCACATTTTAATTGGTACAAATTTACCCAATGTTTTACATTTTTTTCTTAATATATTATATAAATTCGTCATCGGAATAAGTCATCCGTCATCCCCCACCTTTCGTCCCTCGCTTTTGTCCTCCGTCATTGGTCACGAATGACAGATGACTAATGACTTTTGACGGATAGCCCTCCGTTCAGGCATCCGTCCATCACTGTGGACAGTGACGGATGACAATTTTTGCTATAGAATACGTTAGCCCTCCAAACGATTTTTGATATAGCCTACAGTTCAGTCATCCGTCCGTCAGCTCCATTCAGGACTTCTCCCAATTCTTTATTTAGATTCAACATACGTTACACATAACTCCTTTAAATATATATATCTCAATTACTTAGATAATGAATGAGTCACCTGAAGTAACTAAACAACGATGGTTGTCCGCTTCAGCAACCTGCCATCTCTCTCTCTCTCTCTCTCTCTCTCTCTCTCTCTCTCCACCCATCCTCTCTCTCTATCTACAGACATTGAGAGAGAGAGATAGACTGCGTGTCTTCGTATAATTATAACTCACTTTTGAAGACTACCTAGATACCATCAAAATATTCATTTTAAGTTAAATTAATGCAAATAGATACCGTGTTACATAAGAACACATTAGTAAGGCTGTAGGAAAAAAGGTGTGTCCCAATCCCAATAAATCAAAATTAAATATTACATAGAGGACAGATATGCTGGCCAGGTGTCCGGATGATGAAATAAATTAAATTGTTTCACGTGGAATTCAAATCCAGTGCCAGTGGATCTATTTAATATTTAATTGGTATACGTCTTCCTATGGCCGTGTTGCTCTCCTTCCGTCGTAGTATCGTTTTCATTCAGGCCAACTGCAATCCAATTTGGTCTCCCACAATTTTTGGACCTACGATAGGCGCACTAAGCTGCTCACCTCGATAATAACGCCAGATTAATCACATACAGGATGTATGAAACCGAACGCAATTGATGAGCGAAATTGAAATCTAGCCCTCATGTAACCAGCGAACCAAATTGTATGTTGAATGTTATGGTATTAATGTTTGGATGTCTTCCAAAACTACAGTAATCTACCTCTGTCAGTACTCGTTAAAATTCCATTTTTTTGATATACGACGGCACACGTACTTCCTTCAAAGATACATAGATGTCAATTAATTGGACAATAAATTACTTGCTCGAAGTCAGTTAAACAATGATGTTTATCGGTTTCTGCAACCTGCACGTCTTCCCTGTCTGTCTGTCTCCTCTGTCTCTATGTTCTATCTCTATTTCCCTTTTCCTCCCTGTGGAATCATTTACAATTAATGTTCAAGCGGTATTTCTACGATAATTATGCAGTATTCTATTGTATCTTTCATTGAAAAACACCAATTATATTGTTTTCAATCGTTAAGGGAGGTGTTCGGTGTATGGCGGCAAAGTGGATAAACCTTCAGCATCTACATTCATGAATGTTTTCTTGGTCCACGAACATAGACCAATGAAGTAAGATGAAATGGAGAAATATGACAAGGAAATTCACCATTTTGCGTCGGAAAAAGAAAATTAAAATATTTATTTACTGGCAATCGTGTATTAAGAATAACAATTTTTCTCCAGGTTTCTTAGTTGAATCATAAATCAACTGTTAATCCTAAAAAGAATTAACCAAGGACGTTGGTCGCCACTAGCTTGTTCCGTTGGCCTCCGATGGTGACGTCATCGAGCTCCATCCGTAACCTTTTGGCCTGAAGATGAAGTTTCTCATATCCTCAATCAGTTCGGACCCACCGTCGAGCTCCGGGAAGACGTAAAATGCGTGAATCGCTCTGGAATACTCAACTAGTTCCGCCTTCTTTCGATTTCTTATCAAGCTCCAGAAGTATTTCCGCTGCCAGTCGAGCAGTAGGTCAAACTCCATCACAATAACCAATACCGGTGGAAAACTTTCAACATCAAGGTTCTCTGTAGCGGCCACTGGACTGGCCGCGATATGCTCCCGTGTGGCGCCAATAGGAAGGAACGCCTTCCACATCCAGTCAGTGTGCTCGGTGGTCACGATAGGACCATTTGATCGTACAATCTCGGAGGGAACCCTAGCTTCACCACCGAAGAATGGCTGGATGGTGATGAGCCCCGCTAGTTTCACCTGACGGTTCTCCATGGCTACCCAGCGGCGAGCGACGTGATGCGCTATGTTGGCGCCAGCGCTGTCGCCGGCAAGGAAGCAGCGAGAGAGATCAGCGGACATGAAGAACTCCCGCAAGAGGCCCTTGGAGTACGATGGATGGGCCTTGGTGGACTCAAGGAAGCGTAGAACGTCGACTCCGTCCTCGTATGGTGCGGGGTACCGATGCTCTGGAGCCAAGCGATAGTTCACGGAAATGATGGCGACGCCGAGCTCACTGCAGAATCGACGGCACACCAGGTCATATTCTTGTTTGGCCGGGGAAAGGAACGCAAACCCCCCGCCATGGAAGAAGACCATTACAGTCAACGGCGCTGGAGCAGGTGCGTCAGGAAGGAATAGGCGGAACCATAGCTGCCGAGCAGGGTCGACGATAAAGTCATCAGTGCGGACACCTTTCAGGGGGCTTGGGTTTGTTAGAGTTTGAGGACTGAACGAGGAAGAGATAAACAAAGAGACGTGTATTCAACAGAACAAGAGAAAGAACGAAATAGAGAAGAAGAAGAAAATTCTTTTACTTTTTTTGCGTTACAGAGTTCGGCTAGTTATAGGGAGTAGAAAGTGGACGTTGGAGAGTCATTAATGCATTGGTAATGATGTCGGCGTGGCCCGAGACGGCGGCGGATGTACATGACGTCAGTCTTCTAGAACCGTCGGCGGACGTGGATCCGCCCATTGGGCCACCTGGCGGCGGTGCATTGTCGTGGGTGGTGCCAGGTGGCGGAGGTTCCTTAACACACCCCCGCAAGCTCAGCGTCGGGCAGAGGGTGAGCTTGGACCAAATGCGAAGGAAGGGCTGTTTGGGCAAACTCTTGGTGAGGATGTCGGCCAGCTGAGAGCGGCTGGAGAGAAATCCAATGCGAAGATGATTGGCTGCGACTTGCTCGCGGACAAAATGGAAATCAATTTCGACGTGCTTCATCCGAGCATGGAAAACTGGATTTTTAGCGAGGTAGGTGGCGCCCAAATTGTCGCACCAGAGAGTGGGAGGGTTCTGGAAGGGGAGACAAAGTTCCTGCAAAAGAGATTTGACCCAAATGAATTCACTTGTAACATTTGCCATTGCTTTATACTCCGCTTCAGTGCTGGAGCGGGAGACGGTGGTTTGTTTCTTGGAACTCCAAGAAACAAGGTTAGTGCCAAAGTAAACAAGGTAACCACTGGTGGAGCGACGGTCGGAGGAATCGCCGGCCCAATCTGCATCACTAAACAAAGTCAAAGACGAGTTAGTATGGCGAGTGTATAGTATACCAAGATCGGCGGTGCCTTTTAAGTAACGGAGAAGGTGCTTAACGGCCTTCCAATGATGCGGGAGGGGCCGATGCATATGTTCGCAGGCTTTGCTAACAGCGAAACAAATGTCGGGGCGAGTGACGGTAAGGTATTGCAGGCCGCCCACAATGCGGCGATAGAGCGCTGCATCGCACGAAGGGCCGGAAGCCGTGCTGGAAGAGACCGGGGCGGGAGTGACTGCGGCCTTGCAATCACTCATGTTCGCCCGGCGAAGAAGGGTCAAGAGATAGTGAGATTGGGAGAGAAAAACGCCATCAGGATGAGGAAGAAGTTGTATGCCGAGAAATGTGCGAGCCGGACCAAGATCGCGAATGGCGAAGCGGTGCGTGAGAGAGCAAAGAAGGGATTCGACGGCGGGCGGTTGAGAACCGATGACAAGGAAGTCATCAACGTAAATAAGAAGATAGAGGCGATAATTAGAAGTGATTTTAAAGAAGAGAGAGGTATCGGTGCGAGAGTTACAAAATCCGAGAGAGAGAAGATGAGTGGAAAGCTTGGAAAACTATGCGCGCGGAGCTTGGCGTAAACCATAGAGAGATTTGCGAAGAAGACAAACGTGCGAAGATAGAGTGGGATGAGCAAAACCTGGGGGTTGCTGCATGTAGACAGTTTCTGTAAGGTCGCCGTGAAGGAATGCGTTGCTTACTTCAAGTTGATGAATGATCCACCGGTGAGAGACCGCGACGGCAAGAAGAAGACGGATGGATGTTATTTTGACCACGGGACTGAAGGAGTCGATAAAGTCGATGCCGGCGATTTGACGAAAGCCTTGGGCGACTAGTCGAGCCTTGTAGCGGTCAACAGAACCGTCGGGGCGAAGCTTGAGGCGGAAGATCCACTTGCAGCCGAGAATGGGGGCGTTGCGAGGGGGAGGAACAAGGGTCCATGTAGAATTGCGAATAAGAGCATCGTATTCAACACGCATGGCAGCGCGCCAAGAAGGATTGCTGACAGCGTCGCGAAAGGAAGATGGTTCGAGGGGCGAAGTGGTGAGATTGAGACATGGAGAGGTAATAGGGTTGGTGCGGGCGTAGATGTTGTGTAGGGAGTGAAGAGGGCGAGGGGTTGTGGCGGCAGGGGGGTTCGAGTCTGGCGAAGGGGGGGTGGCGGGGTCAGAAGGGGTTGAGCTCGGGGTAGAGGTAGTATTGGGGGATTGCGTGATCGCCGATGGGGGTGCGGAGGCATGGCAGGGGGGGCGAGGGAGTGGTGAGGGGTGTGAAGAAAAACGGGGTAGAGGAGCGATAGTGGGAGGAGGTCCGAGGATGCCGGTTTCAGGTGCGGTGGCAGAAGTCAGAGAGGTCGGAAATCCGGGAAAAGAACATTCATCGAAAAGGACATCTCGAGAAATAAATAACTTACCGGATAGGAGGGAAAGGCAGCGATACCCGTGATGAGGTGCGCTGTATCCTAAGAAGAGACAACGTTCGGAGTGAGGCGCCAGCTTGTGGGCTGCATAAGGACGAAGATAAGGGAAGCATAGGCAGCCGAAGGACTTAAGAGTGGAGAGAGAAGGCTTAGCTTTATGGAGAAGCTCGTAGGGAGACTTGTGGCCGAGCGCAGGGGACGGCATGTGGTGGATGAGATAGGTGGTCATCGCAGCAGCTTCGTCCCAGAACTTGTGGGGGAGGTTGGCATGGCTGAGCAGAGACAGGGCCGTCTCAATAATATGACGGTGTTTACGCTCGGCCGTCCCGTTCTACTGCGGCGTGTGTGGGCAGGAAATGTGGGGACGAATGCCACATTGCTGGAGATGTGTACGAAGACTTTGGAATTCGCCGCCCCAGTCGGATTGAAAAATGACAATTTTGGAGGAGAATTGCCGTTCGACAAGAGATTGAAATTGAAGAAAAGTTGCGAATACATCGCTTTTGAGTTTTAAGGGGTAAAACCACGTGTAACGACTAAAATCGTCAATGAAAATTACATAGTAGGAGAAGTGAAGGTGAGAGGAAACAGGCGATGGCCCCCACAGATCGGAGTGAACCAACTACAGAGGTCTTTGACTACGAACGTGAGAGGACAAAAACGGTAGTCGATGGTTTTTAGAGGTAGCACAGGAGGGGCAAACAGAAGTTCGGGAGAGATGGGTTGCGGGATGACCAAAACACCGGATAGTTTGCTGTAGAATGCGCACAGATGGATGTCCGAGGCGGTGATGCCAGGTGTTGACCGACGCACGCTCGTGGAGGAATGCCGATGGCGAGTGGGCCGGCGCCAGTCGATACAAACCGCTTTCAGTGTGACCCGTGAGCAGAACCTGTCCGGTAGGTAGGTCCTTAACAAAACAACGATGTGGGTGAAATTCGAAATAAACATTATTATCTTTGGCAAATTTTCTGACAGAAAGAAGGTTTCTGGCAATATTAGGAACGTGTACGATATGATTAAGATTTAACGGTCGCATTGCAGAAGAAAGAACGGAACGGCCTGAGTGACGAATAGGCAAACCTGACCCGTCGCCGATATAGACTTTGTCGTTGCCGGAGTAGACTTGCGGGTCTGCCAGAAGGCTTGAGTCGGAGGTCACATGATGTGTAGCTCCGCTGTCTGGGTACCAGAAGGCGGAG